>NC_133657.1:34500105-34800105 GCF_009905375.1 Apium graveolens | reverse complement strand
GAGCCGGATCCCTCAAGTTTTGAGCGAGTATTTAAATCTCCTTCGAAAGGAGGATCTTAAATATAAAAATGAGTTTTTGGATCCGCTCTAACTTTTAAAATCATTTTGAAGACTCGCAAAACATTTTTAAGAATGTTCGGAGTGATGCTGATTTGGTAAAATAAATCAGTCCTAATATATTAGAAAATATCTGAATATTATTATTTAAATAATATTCCCATAAAGAATAATCTTTATAAAAATAATTGAAGTAGAAGTTGTAAAACTTATACTTGAAATGTATCTTAAATAATCAAAGATGTACTTATACGAAAGTAATATCTTTATTTGAATAATCAAGAGTGAGTTTGATTATCGACACCTTATCCTTTAATAAAATAAAGAATATATCTCAGCAAATAATCGGAGTCATAGATCCTCAAATGAATATTCAAATAATATTCAATAAATAAAATAAGCTGAGTCATAAGCCCTCGAATGAATATTCGAAATAATATTCAATAAATAAATAAGCTGTGTCATAAGCCCTCGAATGAATATTCGAAATAATATTCATTAAATAATATAAAGTTATCAAATAAACCTTATTCAATTAATAGTTTTGAAAACTATAACCATATATATATATAAATATATATATATATATATAAAATCTACTCGGGATCCTCGACTCCCGGTTTTAGAAAATGTTTTCACCTTTGGGTCCCTATACTAAGGGTATATGCAAATTACCGCTATTCTCTAGCATAGGTATTATCAACTGAACCAACAGATATATATGGCAAGAATACGAAATAGGCATGCATATGTACCATATCATATGCTACAATATATCGCAAGAATTTGCTAATTTAACCATCATGCATCTATCACAAGATAATGCATATACAAGTGTATACATCACAACAACAGTATAACGGATAGAAAACTTGTCTGAGTGCTCCCGGATAGACATAAGCTTAGAGTGGGTCCGATAACCTATGAATAACAACATAAGTCGGAATTAGACCCCGGTCGCTTAAGAAACTAGACTTTAACCATTTAGAGTCTTAATGTTCGCTTTCGCGCTTAACGATTCACTTAAGTCGCTCGAGTACCCGTGGCTCCACCATTTTTAATAAATTTACCATTACGAGTTTTAAGGCGATTCTTTCGCAAATGTCTTACCAACTGCCTATTACACCTTACATAAATGTTTCTTACCCCAATTAGTCATTTAAGGTCCTTTACCAAGGTTTCAAAGTAAGGCGAGGGGTAATGGTTCGTTCGCGAAACGTCGTTACTTAAAACGGCCGTTTCTCCTAAACCGTACAACGGAATCAAACGAACTACATATCAAAACGAAGCTCGTAACAGGAACAATGGTAAAAACCTAACAGTGAGTTCAAGGGTTCTGATGTTAAGAACAAAAACAGTCTACGGTAAATCGGGCATTATGACGGCTATGTTTACGCGATTTCCCAATTTTATACCATTCCAATTCAACCACCAATCAATCCACAATCACAACCAAATCAAAACTCCATCCATACTACATCATAACAGCCCCAATCAACTCAACATTAACAATTTATACTTATTCTTAAACTTGAATTGAAGCTATACTTAAGTTCATTAATCAATACTCCAAGAATTACAACTCCAAAACATTACAAAACCAACTATCCTCTACAACTCAACCAAACTTTAAACAAACAAGCATCATGCTTCACATATCCTATATCAATCATAACCATTCCTAAATACTCAAAACTAAAGCTAGGGTTTGGAGATGATATACCTTCCTTGAAGCTTTTAATCAATGAAAGATCCTTGGAATGCCCATGGAAGCCTTGATCTATGCTTAAGCTACCTTGAACTTTCATAAAAAATCAAGAAAACCAAAGTTATTTCTTGAAGGTTACTATTCACCATCTTCTTCCTTGATTTATTGGAAGAGATTGTGAAGGAATTAGAAGCTTAAACTTATAGGATATCCATATCTATGTACAAGGAACCTTAGATAATTACCTCACTAATTAACAAGCCTTGGATCTTGAATTTTGGAAATTTCTTCTTTGAAAAAGAAGAAAAGCCGAGAGCAAGCTTGGAAGAAAGAGAGATTTTTGTGTTTTTTGCTTTGATTTGTTTTTTGGTTGGTTGTTTTTGTTTAGATTTTGGTTAATTACCTTAATAACCTTGAACTTTGTGTGGTTATCATTCATCCACACCTCCTTCCCTCCTATGTCATGCTTACATCACCTTATTGTGTCATCATCCCTTACTTGTCCTCTCCTTATTGGTTGGATGACCTCATCATCCCTAACCTCCTTGATTAACTTCCTAATTGTTTGCCTAATGACCGCTGATCTGTTATACGGTTCGCTTAACTTTCATTTTCGTTTATCGTTTGAGGGATCATTCCCGGGATCTTATTACTTGGGTTTCCTTAACCTTTCTCAATACATTATATTCCTTTTATGATCCTCTCTTATAATCCTTTAATTTAAATCCTTTTTATCCTGTTACCTTATACTCAATTCTTTCCATATCTAGTGGATTTCCGGGAAAAATCAAAGTGTTCGGAATTGGATTCTGACGATCTTTACATACATTTATATACCACATAAAGTACTAATAATATCCCAGAAGATCAATAACAGAACCCTTACATAGTGTGGCATGAAAAGTTTTCTCATTCAGCATAATCTGCAAAATCACTATTCATAAGGGTTTCAAAAATTTCCAAAAATTGGGGTTATTACAGCTAGCATGGTAAGTTCTAAATCCTTAAATTAACTGTCGCTTCATTAAAGATTAACACGCTATCTTATAAGTTCGCGACGCTTATAAGACGAATAAGCACAACCAATACTAGGTTATCATACATTCACCACACACTAAGGTATCGAAACAAATTAACTAAATAAATCAATAAGTAAATCCGCTAGCACCCCAAGATAACGATTAGCCCATAACAGGACTTATCATCAACGTGGGTTCCGATGAAAGCATGGTATAATAAACGTAGTCTTTATACTGATTAAATAATAAAACTAAGTACGAAACAAGAGTAAGGTTCACAAATAAGAAAACTAGCATCCAAGTTACAACTTAGAACAAAGATTCACAAGTAAAAACAAGATCTTCTCCGTCTTCGTTGAATCGTGCTAAAACGGTCTTCTTATGCCTCTCCTTGTGCTCTGGAATGATAGAAGTCCTCCAATTAGAATTTGAGTAGAACCAGGATTTCTGCATCCCGACCCGGCGCGGGCGCGCGCTTCATGAGCGCGTGCGCGCTGTCTTCCGCTTGTTTGGGCACGGCCGCGCGCTAGACCAGCGCGGGCGTGCCGTGCTTCTGGAAAAACTTCTTTTTTTCTTTAATTCTAGCTGCAATTGAGTTGGCTTCTCGAGCTTTATTCCTTGGACATCATCTTAACACCATATTAGCACCAAAATAATGCTAATTCACCTAATTCCTGGATTAATGCCTGAAATGCAAAAATAGTAGAAAACACATTAAAACACCAACAACTTGAGTACAAATACATTAATTCAAAGCTTAATAGAGCATTATAAAGTGTCATAAATGCCACTCAACATACCCCCAAACTTGAATCGATGCTTATCCTCAAGCATAAACAGACTCAAAGAACAAGAAACATAAATGCATGAATGCAACTAAATGAATGCAATGATCCCAATAGAATAACCAAACCAACCAACAAGCAACATCTCAACCAATACAGTTACACGCATTAAGATTAGTCAAACCATACAAATCAACTTACAAACTAGAGACGTGCGTGTGTGCAAATGCTTACAAATATACTATCGCAACTATATCAATAATCATGACTCACTACTCATCAAGGCAATCGCAAGGTTATAAATAAAATAAAAAGCTAGACACAAAATAACTTATAACACTTCAATTCTTATATTGGAGTTTTATATGGATTCATGCTTTTATTCAAACAAAACAACACAAATATGCTTATTTGATCGTGCAATGAGTGAGGTCCACAAAAGACTTATACAATAGTACCAATGTAGCGAGCGTTAGGTTAGCGGATCCCAGATTATAAAATCCTTAGGTCACTAGGCACAAAGTCCCCTAAGAACTTAATAACTCGAGTACTAAAGAGCCCACTCGTGATCAATTATACATAACACTTATTTTTTTTCTTTTTTTTCTCTTTTTTTCCTTTCCTTTCACAATTTTTGAACGAGTGCGTTTCGCTCCATCTCGTTCAACCCTACACTACTCATATAAATATGAGCTGGCTACTACCATTTGACACCTAGCCACAACAACTAGCAATGAAATCCAATTTTTACACCAATTTCTAAAAATCCATGTTATTTAATTATAAAGAGAATATCCTAAATTTTAAATATAAACAAGCGATTAAACCTTGACAAACAAACTAACCATGATCATGATCTAGCACTCAAGCAACCTATAAGACTTAGTGAAATACAAGTGTCTCTATCATGCAAATCAACTCGGTACGACTCAACATCACTAAATACGACATCAATACACTAGCATCAATATCACACGTTAATCGAAAAAATCATCTACGGGATCATGTTATAATGCAAATGCATGAACTACATGAACAAACTAACATAACAACTACCAAAAAAAACTACATGGCAAAAATGCAACTATAGCAACTAAACTATCATGAATATGCAAACTATATGCGACTCACACAAAACATATTCCTTCAACTACTACACCCAAACTTAAAATATTCACTGTCCTCGATGAAGGTAATAGTAAGGAATCAGGCATACCTAATCAGAATCAGGATCCTCACCCTTAACGGGTGGAGTGTCAGGCATGTCTGGAGGTGGATACACGGAATCCTCACCAAATACTGGCCACTGGATGTCAACACCTGTGGCTCTAAAAGTTGTCCAATGCATGGGTGAAATCTCGTGCAAACCTCTTGTGGATGTCATGCATCGCATCCATCCTCCTCGTCAGACGCCTATACTACGTTGTGCTCAAACCAGCTCCAGTATCTGCTCCTGCCTCCTCCTGATCCTGCTGCGATGGACCAGCCTCACCTAACTCAGCTCTTCAAGCTGCCTTGCTCGCCTACGCCGTGCCACCAGCATATGCCTGAAGAGCTGGCCTTCCACCTGGAAGATGGTCATAAGAATATTCAAGCCCCTTAGGATCGGGCTTTCCACCATACCCCTCTGTCATGTTTAACAGCGTCGAATTGTCAATAGGAGCACTAGGAAGCTGCATCTGCTCATGTGCGGGCCAATGAACACCAACTACCATGCACAGCTTCGTCACAATGGATGCATAGGGTATAGAACTCGTAGTACCTCCTCTCAAAAACCTCAAAATACCCTGGTAAATAACCATCCCAAGATGCACATAATCTCCCTGAAGAATGTCCCACAATAGCCGTGCATGCTCTACAGTAATCTCATACATATGAGAAGATGGCATGATGTTAGCATATATAAATGAATTCCAAAAATGTGCAAACCTGTTCATGCAAGAGGCAGGGAACGTGGAGTAATCAGTCGTGCCCCTCTTGAACTTCCAATGAGTCTCAGGCACATACAAAGTAGTAACAATCAGATCCAGATCAAAGTCCTCTAGATTCTTATCATTCCAAGTGTCCTACCCGGGCATCCTCGCGGGCTGCTCAATCACCCTCCTAATAGCATCAGCACTGTAGTCCACAGTACCCCCCTCACCATCGTGAAGCCATTCTTCTCCGCCTTCGAGTTCGCATAGAACTCTCGATCAACACTGATGGGCACAACAGTGGGTGCCTCACAAAAAGGAACCCAGCCCATCTCCAGAATCATCTCCAACAGCTTACCATCCTTCCCCGATGGCAGAAAACCTCGCTCCTCCATGATAGGCTTCGAGAAAAGCCTCGTATACTCCGCTTCAGCCTCGGGAGTAGAAAACCTCGGCCTCACATGTTGTGCATATGTTGTGTACTTGATGATTTCATAAACAAAACATCGAAGTAGATTTTACTTAGTGAAATTATGTAGCACTCGACGAATAAGAAGTATAGTCCCGACGGATAACTCATTATAGTCCCGACAGATAACTCATTATAGTCCCGACGGATGATTAACTGATTATCCATCGAGTGAGTAGCTTATGTAATAATAAGTTTGTAGCACAGTTATGTATGCACCTTTGTATAGAATCTGTAGTAGCATATAAGTCATGTTGACTTTAAATAGATATGCAGAATAGGTTGATTAATTGTACATAAATGATGTCTTGTAATTCTGCATATGTGAAATAGAGTCAAGTGCCAAAATACCTACCGACGGATGATTAACAAAGCCATCGACGGATGATCAAAAGACTATCAACGGATGTTTAATATAGCAGTCGACGGATGATTAATTAATCCATCAACGGATGTTCTGAAAGTCGATGGATGATCATATGAAGAATTCAAACAGCAGTTGAACAGTGA
The DNA here is from genome assembly GCF_009905375.1 of Apium graveolens. Classification (NCBI taxonomy): domain Eukaryota; kingdom Viridiplantae; phylum Streptophyta; class Magnoliopsida; order Apiales; family Apiaceae; genus Apium; species Apium graveolens. The sequence continues at coordinate 34,793,644 of NC_133657.1, read as the reverse complement.
AAGCTGACACATATCCGTCGAGATGTATACAAACACACTGTGGAAGCCCATTAACTGGGTGTTATGGATAAGAAATCAAGGTTATTACTTGCTGTATTTAATACTAAGATTCGGGAGCTCAAGGCCTTTAATGGCTGCTCTCGTGTTTCGTGACTCAATCTGCCTTTACGAGATGCCTACGTATCTCTGTGAATTAGAGAATCAAGCCAAAAAACGTAGTTCTGATTTGTGGGGTGAGGCCCCTTATATAGATGTGGGAGTCCTTGAATTGGACTTGGTATAGGAGACTTGGTGGACAAGCCTCTGAATTAGGATAGACTTAGGAGTCCTAGGAAGTAGGAAGCTGATCCCTTATCCTTTTAGGTCCCCTTGAGGCTAATCTATAAGGATTTATATCCTTATCGGGACTCTTCTCAATAGCTGATTTTTCCCTTATTAATTAATTACGAAATTAATTAATAATCAGGGCTTTTGGGCCTTTTTTATTCCACCAGGCCTGATCTGGTCCATCAGGCTTAACCTTTCTGGTCTGAATATTATACATCTTATTATTGGGTCCAGCAGCCCATTATTAATAAAATCAGGACTTATTTATCTCTATCATTTGCCCCCCAACTTTTGGGAAACATTGATTAGGTTTCACAGAAGTTAAATCTATTCGTTCCCTTACAGGGTTTCGTTTTTCCGTAAAGTGTGGAGCGACCTACACATTTACAGTGAATTTTCCTTTTATTCAGGAATTACCTTAATTTCCAGGAATTTTTCCCTTATTTCCGGGATTTTTCCCCAATTTTCCGGGATTTTTCCCTAATTTTCTAGGATTTTCCCTTAACTTCTGGGATTTATCCGTAATTTTCTGGATTTATCCGCAATTTTCTGGATTTATCCGCAATTTTCTGGATTTATCCGTAATTTTCTGGATTTATCCGCAATTTTCTGGATTTATCCGTAATTTCCTGGATTTATCCGTAATTTTCTGGATTTATCCGCAATTTTCTGGATTTATCCGCAATTTTCTGGATTTATCCGTAATTTCCTGGATTTATCCGTAATTTTCTGGATTTATCCGCAATTTTCTGGATTTATCCGCAATTTTCTGGATTTATCCGTAATTTTCTGGATTTATCCGTAATTTCCTGGATTTATCCGTAATTTTCTGGATTTATCCGTAATTTTCTGGATTTATCCGCAATTTTCTGGATTTATCCGTAATTTCTGGTTTAAAATGCATACAAAATTGATTAGGATGCAGAAGAAATTGATCAGGATTCAGCCAAATCGATCAGAATTCCTGCTCGATTTCGATCAGGATCCTGATCGAATTAACTCAGGATCTTACACTCTGGTCGACAGGATTCCTGATCGATTTCGATCAGGGCTCTGATCGAATTGATCTTCAAAGTGACACCCTAGTCGACTGTTACACGTGCTTAATCGATCAGGATTCCTGACCGATTTCGATCAGGACTCTGATCGAATTAAGTGATTTTCTATCATTCTGATCGAATGGAATATCGATCATGATTTTCTTCTGTGTCGATCAGGACTCTGATCGATCTTAGGGGATTTCTTCCCTCCTGTTCGAATAATATATCGACCAGGATTCTCTTTGGTATCGATCAGGACTCTGATCGATCTTAGGGGATTTCTTCCCTTCTGTTCGAATAATATATCGACCAGGATTCTCTTTTGTATCGATCAGGACTCTGATCGATCTTAGGGGATTTCTTCCCTTCTGTTCGAATAATATATCGACCAGGATTCTCTTTTGTATCGATCAGGACTCTGATCGGATTTAGGGGATTTCTTCCCTTCTGTTCGAATAATATATCGATCAGGATTCTCTTTTGTATCGATCAGGACTCTGATCGGATTTAGGGGATTTCTTCCCTTCTGTTCGAATAATATATCGATCAGGATTCTCTTTTGTATCGATCAGGACTCCGATCGATCCAGTTTAAAACTCTGGTCGATTTTTGACCATTCATTTTCCATATGAGCTTCTAGATTATTCCTGATATTTCTAGTAGACGGGCTTTTAGGTTGGGCCTGGCTAAATGGGCCTAGAAACGCCTCGTATTCCGAGCTTTTCGCCTATATAAGTGTAGTGTGAAGTGAGAATCCTCACTTCACTTCTCATTTCTCATTTTCTTCTACAAACTTCTCTAGAGTTCTCCCTTTGAGTAGGCGATTTCCGGCGAGCACACAGCCACCGTAGCTCCACCATTCTCAAGTATTTCTGGGTTTCAAGCTTTTAAACGAAGTATATCAATGGCGGACCGCGACCTGGCTCGTTTGCAGAAGATGAATGTCTCTAAGAGAGGTACAAACATTCAAATTCAATCTCCATATACTTCTCTCATTGACATGATTAACTCGAGAGGTGATTAAAATCCTTCTCTATCTGAGTTAGATTCGTATAATCATGGTAACACTTTTCATGAGTTAGATGGTAGAATAGAGTCTATGAACACCCTGTACAGACTTCCACCCCACCTTAGGATCACTCCAGCCGCCCCTGGGGATAGGACTTGTAATTGGGAGGGGGATACCCTGTTCATTTATCGAGGAGCCCTGACCGCAGGTCTTAGGTTCCCATTCCACGAATTTATTCCTCGTTTATTAGCCGATGTACAAATCAACCCTTGTCAACTCCCTCCCAACGCCTGGAGGAATATTATCTGTTTTATGGTCCTTTGTCTCAGGAATAACTTCCCTCTTTCCGTAGCTGTCTTTAGGAAAGTTTTCCAATTCTATAATAGCTCCATGAGTCAACCGGGATGGGTTTTAATTCGCCAACGACCCAAAGTTCCCCATATCTTTGATAGTAACTCTATAGTCGAGAACAACCCTAAATGGAGGGATGAGTTTGTGAGGCTGACCTGGGCTGGGGGTGATTGGGCCACACTCTTCCGTAGGCCATTTTGCAAGGTATCAGATGGTAGTCCTGGTAGTATCAGATTGACTGATGAGGAGGAGGTGGCCTACCAGGCCTTAATTTCAGATGATGGGAAAACGGATACCTGGACCCTTTTAGAGGAGTTTTCCTTGAAGAAAGTTGGTCTCTCCCAGGCCAGTGATAAGGGTAAATTTATACCTGCGTAATTATTGTTCCTTCTCTTTAATCGCACTTTTTCTTTTTTTTTCTGGATTTTAATGTTCCTTCTACTTTTCCTTTCAGCTTGCGAGGCCATCAATAATGTTAACAGGCCTAAGGAGGGGGAGTCAGGCCGTCAGAAAAGGGCCAAGCTAAACAGGGACCCTAGGAGCAAACCTGACGGTCCTTCTTTTCTTAAGCCCCACGTCCCGGTGGTCGAGCTGGGGGACGATGTGGATCCTCCACTTAAGGCACATTCCTTCAGGCCTAACTGGGGCTTCAGGAGGAGCGATACGGTGGTTGGATCCACCAAACACGCTAAAGATTGGTCTTATCACTCCGTCACTCCCCATGACTTTACTGACATTGTTACGGGGAGTGATATTGAGACTATTGAGCTTCTGGGTTCTCAAGCCCAAGCTGCGGTAATTTTCTTTCTCTCCTTCTTTGAATCCCAACTTTCTTGTATTCCAACGAACTTGTGCTAACTCATACATATTTCTTTGCAGAGTAATACCTACTTCCAGGCGGCCCTCCATCAGGCTAGGTCCTGGAAGGGTAACTCAGATGGGTTTGAGAAAGAGATGAAGAAATGGGAGGAGAGAGCCAAGGTCCTGGAGAAGAAGCTGGACACGAAGAAAGAGGAGCTGGCTCAGGCTCATTCCGAGCTGGTGAAACTTAGGAGCGATAAGGATAAGCTCATCGATGACTACATGGATTCTGACAAGTTTAAGAATCTCATGGAGATTCATGATGAGGGTCTTTATTCCCTACAGTTTACTCAGGGATGGGACGCGGCCGTGAAGGCGGTTTCTGAGAAGTACCCGGGCTTAGTCGACCCTAAGGACTTTATAAGTCCTGAGCAGGCTGAGTCGGAGGACAGCATAGATGCCCTCTTTAACTCCCCTCAGCCAGATGATCGCATCTTGGATCCTAACACTGCTTCTCCTCCCGCTTCTCCTGCGAAGGACGCTGAAGGCGCTGATGAGGAGAAAGAGAATGAAGGCTCCCACATGGAGGAGTAGTTTTTCTATTCTGTAATTTGATCCTTAATTTATGTCTGGACTTTTGTTTGTATCAGATCTTATTACCCTCCGGGGTTATTTTATATGCTTCTTTCCTTATTCGCATTTTTCTCCTTTATCTTTCTGATACTTTAATATGCATTCAAGCTTGAACTAATTGGCCACACCAGTGTTATCACAACTCAAACATCCATAGGTTGAAATAATTTCGATTTCTTCAGTTTGAAGTCTGGTTTTTCAAAACCTTATATAGCATGGGTTCGACCCTAATCAATAATAACTAGACAATGTAAATTCTACTGGAATATAAAATCCTATGCAAGCAAAGCTTCCAGGTGCTTTTAAACCTACTTGTCACAATGACAAGTGAGAATCGTACTTCGCCTATCTTACACGTAGTAAACCTTCAGGTTTTGTGCGTGCCAGGTCCTCGGGACTTCAAAACCATCCATAGTCTCGAGCTTGTAGGTTCCTCTACCTTGAACACTCTTGACTCTGTACGGCCCTTCCCAATTTGGGGCAAGCTTCCCTTTTTGTCCTACACCAGATGCTTCTATCTTCCTCAAGACTAGATCGCCTTGTTTAAAAAACCTTTCTTTAACCCTTAAGTTGTAGTAGAATGAAGCTTTTTTCTGATATTCTACTATCTTTGCATGTGCTTTATCTCGCACTTCATCAATTAAATCCAGGGCTAATCTCTGCCCTTCCTCATTTTCTTTCTCATCGAAAGCCTGAATCCTTGGAGAGGAATGTGATATCTCCACAGGAACTACTGCTTCCGCCCCATATGCCAACATGAAAGGAGTTGCATCTGTCGTGACTCTACAGGTAGTCCTATAAGCCCATAATATGGGAAGTATCTCATCTACCCAATTATTTCTCGACTTTTCGATCCTCTTCTTTAGTCCATCCAGGATTATCCGATTTGCTACTTCCGCTTGCCCATTGGCTTGCGGGTGAGCCACAGAGGTGAATCGTAACTCAATTTCATTTTCTTCACAATACTTCTTGAATTCCTCATTGTTGAATTGCGTTCCATTGTCAGTGACGAGGATACGGGGAATTCCATATCGGCACATAATGTTTTCCCACAGGAATTGTGCAACCTGCTTAGTTGTGATTTTGGCCAAAGGTTTGGCTTCGATCCACTTGGTGAAATAATCAATGGCTACAATCAGAAACTTCCTTTGTGCTGTGGCCATAGGAAAAGGCCCTAGAATATCCATCCCCCACATAGCAAAGGGAATAGGTGAGTTGATAGAGGTCAGCATCTCGGGGGGTTGTCTGGCGACTGGTGCATGCTTCTGATAACGATCACACTTCTTTACATATTTTTTGGCATCAGCCATCATTTCTGGCCAATAGAAGCCTAAACGAGTTATCTTATGAGCCAAGGCCCTGCCCCCCAAGTGTTGCCCACAAATGCCTTCATGCACTTCCTCAAGAGCCAAGCGTGCCTCATCGGGCCTGAGACACCTCAAGTAAGGAACCACGAAAGATCTTTTATATAGAATCCCATCTATCAAAGAGTACCTTAGTGCTCGAACAGTTAACTTCCGTGCCTCAATTGTATCGCTTGGCAACCAACCGGTCTGAATGTGAGCCTTGATGGGATCAATCCATGACGTCCCCAAGCCTACGGGAGCCACAAGCTTAACATCTATGCTTCGTGTCTTCAAAACACGGAAGTACACACTTCCTGAACTTTCTTCAATCTCAGATGAAGCAAACTTTGATAGCGCATCTGCTTTAGCATTTTCTTCTCTTGGAATGTGTTCAACATGGCATTCATTAAATTGGGTCATCACAGCCCTTACTAGGCGAACATACTTTGCCATCGTATCATCCCTTGCTTCAAATTCTCCCTTTACCTGGGATATGATCAACTTCGAGTCTCCACGGACCTTTAAGTTTTTGACTCTAAGTGTCCCAGCTAGACCAAGGCCAGCAATCAGGGCTTCATACTCTGCCTCATTGTTTGTGGTTGGGAAGTCTAGCTTCATGGCATACTCAATTAAGAATCCATCAGGGCTTTGCAAAACCAACCCTGCTCCACTGGAATTTGTTTTTGATGCTCCATCAAAATAGAGAACCCAATATTCTTTCTCCTTGTCCCCATTGTCGACTCCCTTATCTTGAGGTGTGGTATCTTCCTGCCCCCCGACTTCTTGGTTGGGTATGGTACATTCCACCACGAAGTCAGCTAGTGCCTGGGCTTTTATGGCCATACGTGGCTTATACTTGAGATCGAACTCTCCCAACTCTATTGCCCACTTAATTAGTCTCCCACTTGCCTTGGGACTGTGAATGATATTTCTCAGTGGCTGATTTGTTAGCACTTCAATTTGGTGAGCTTGAAAATAAGGACGCAGCTTTCTTGAAGCCATCACCAAGGCTAAAGCGAATTTCTCAATGGCTGAATAATTCAACTCAGCACCATGCAAAATTTTGCTGACATAGTATACGGGTTTCTGGACTTTCAGTTCCTCCTTAACCAACACCGCGCTCAAGGCGCTTTCTGAAACAGCCAAGTACAAGAATAAAACTTCACCCAGAACTGGCTTGGCCAACAACGGGGCCTGGCCCATATACTTCTTTAACTCTTCAAATGCCTTCTGATTTTCCTCACTCTATACAAAGTCTTTAATGTTCTTTAATGACTTGAAGAATGACAAGTACTTGTCTCCTGACTTGGAGATGAATCGTCCTAGCGCAGCAACCCTTCCTGTGAGTTTCTGAACATCCTTGACAGTTTTTGGGGGTTCCATGTCCAGGATTGCCTTTATTTTATCGGGGTTAGCCTCAATTCCCCTCTTTGAGACCATCAATCCCAAGAATTTTCCAGATCCTACTCCGAAAGCACACTTCGTGGGATTCAACATCATCTTGTGGTACCTCAGGACCTCAAAAGCTTCCCTCAAATGGGTTATATGATCAGTCTTTACTAGACTCTTGACTAGCATGTCATCAACATAGACTTCCATAGTCTTCCCAATAAGATCCTTAAAAATTTTATTCACCAACCTTTGATAGGTGGCTCCTGCATTCTTGAGACCAAACGCCATAACAAGATAACAATAAACACCAAAGTCAGTGATAAATGATACCTTTGGAATGTCATCCTTATGCATTTTGATCTGGTTGTATCCGCTAAACCCATCCATGAAACTCAGCATCTCATGTCCAGCGGTGGCATCAATCAAAGTATCAATTCTAGGCAGCGGAAAACAGTCTTTGGGGCATGCATCATTCAGATCGGTGAAGTCTATACACATCCTCCACTTTCCATTAGCCTTCTTCACCATTACAGGGTTTGCTAACCACTCCGGAAATTGAATCTCCTCAATGAAACCAGCCTCTAAGAGCTTTTCCACTTCCTGCTTTATAGCCTCTTGTCTTTCCGGGGCAAAATTTCTTTTCTTTTGTTTCACTGTCTTCCGACTTGGATCCACGTTTAGCTTGTGAGTAATTAACTCCGGGTCTATGCCTGGCATATCAGCTGCTGACCATGCAAACACATCACTATTTTCTTGCAAAAATTTCACTAACTTCCCTCTAAGGGGCTCCTCTAATGTGGCTCCAATGAAAGTCATCCTCTCAGGATTCTTGGGATCTAAAGGAACCGAAACCAATTCTTCTGCTGGTCTTCCTCTATTCTCATCATTTTCTCGAACATCCATATCTTCAATAGGAAGAACCTGCCCCCCGACTCCATCTGCCCTCAAAGAGGCCACATAACAGCTTCTAGCCATTTTTTGATCTCCTCTCTCTTCTCCAATCCCGTTTCGGGTGGGAAACTTCATGACTGAATGGTAGGAAGAGGGGACTGCCTTGAAGGCATGTATCCCTGTTCTCCCCATGATAGCATTATAAGTTGAACTAGCCTTTACCACTACGAAATCCAGCATCTGCGTTGCTTGCCTTGGCTCCGTACCTATGGTGGTTGGCAACTTGATTATCCCTTCCACAGGACATTCTACTCCAGCAAATCCATATATCGGCATGTCGGTTGGTGTTAACTGGGAGTCGTTATACCCCATCCTTAGAAAGGTGTCGTGGAGCAAGATATCCACAGAAGCACCATTATCCACAAGGACCCTCTTAACCGGGCTATTTCCTATTATTGGTGTTATGACCAGCGGGTCGTCATGGGGAAACTTCACACCCTCTAGGTCGGAATCATCAAAAGCCAATGTTACTTCTGTCCTGGCCCTCTTCGGGGCTTCTCCAACAATATGCATAACCTCTCTAGTATATGCCTTTCTGGAATTTTTGGACAATCCAGCAGCAGTTGGACCTCCAAAGATCGTGTTTATCACAGGCCCTTGAGGTCTCGGCCCTCCATAAATGGTGTTTATAACTGGTCCTCTAGGTTGGGGATTCCGCCCCTGATCATCTTGGTCCCTCCTACGATCTTCAAAGTTCTTCCTTCCATTATTATTTCTGTCCCCTCCATCTCCAGTATACTTATTCAATCTTCCTTTTCGAATCAAAAACTCAATTTCATCTTTCAATTGCCTACACTCATCGGTGTCATGGCCAACATCTTTGTGAAACCTGCAATACTTGCCCCTATCTAGCTTGGCGGGATCAGCCTTCAAGGGCTTAGGCCAGCGAATATCTCTGTCTTTCTCAATCTCCATCAAAATCTGACTTCTGGGAGCATTCAGCTTAGCGTATTCAGTGAACTTTTGCCCAGGTCCTCCCTTCTTGGGGGTTGAATCAGGGTTTTGTTCGGTTCTAGGATATTTGTCCTTAGCGATATACTCCAAATCAGTTTTTCGTTTCTTGCCTCCAGTGGGCTCATTACTTACTACGGTCTTCCTCATACTTTCTTCAACCTTGATATACTTCCCTGCCCTCTCTTGGAGCTGCAACATGCTCTCAGGGGGTCGTTTGGCCAAAGACATCTTAAAAAACTCATCCCTAGTTCCTTGTTGCAATGCTATCATGGCTACCTTATCATCAAGATCTGGGACTTTTAAAGCCTCCTTTGTAAAACGATTCAGGTAATCTCTTAAGGATTCCTTAGTTCCTTGCACAAGACTCATAAGAGATGCTGAACTTTTCTCATGGACTCTTCCACTGATGAATTGCTTAATAAAAACCTGACTTAGTTCTCTGAATGATCCAATAGAATTTGGGGGTAGGCGACTGTACCATCTTTGAGCCATACCCGACAGGGTTTGAGGGAAGGCCCGACATTTTATAGCATCATTCACGGGTTGCAGCAGCAGTGCATTAGAGAATGTCCTAACATGATTAGCGGGGTCTCCCGTGCCATCATAGGCTTTGATAGTGGGCATCTTGAATTTTCTTGAGATATGGGCATTCATTATCTCTTCTGTGAAGGGTGGAGTTGGATCATCAGGATCTCCAAGGGGAAGGAGATTGCTTGGATCAGTTCTTGGGACAGCAGCCCTTCTTCTTACCGGACCATCCAGGTCTATGATAGGAGGAGGATTTCTCCCCCTAGGAGGTATGTGGGATCTGGTGGCTTGGTGAGCCTCCAAATCACGTCTCAGCCTTTGGATTTCAGCCTCATGAGCCCTGATCTTTTCCTGCACTTCTTGGGGATTCGCCCCTGGGGTGCTTTGGGGGCGTTGCCTTCCATCGGCCATTGGCTCTTTTCCAGGACGCCTCCTTCTCGGGGCCACTTCATCATCCGAAGATTCGGAGTCTCTCTCAGTGTATGGACCAGAAAATTCCCGATCCTCAGGGATAGGATCCAAACCTCGTATATAGGGGGGCGACCGCCCTCGTGCTTCGCTTCGCCCAGCATATCCACTTCCTCCAACCTCAGGGTGAAGGGGCATCCTATAAGGGGGGTTAGTAGTAACAATAGTTGAATATTCATACCCGACGGGTCGAGAATTCACAGGTATATGTATTTGTTGAACTTGAGGATTCGTACCTTGAATAATCGGGGGAGTTGTCCCTTGTGGCTGAGGATGAGTTGCCCCTGTCTGGGCTTCCCCCTGAGTAGATGCATAAGTTGAATGGGGAGGAACCTCCACGGTTGATGAAATCACCTGGGTTGTCCCTGATGGTGTTCCCTCCTCCAGAGTGCTGGTTGTTCTCCGTGTTCTCGCCATGGTTGTTGTTGCGTTTTTCCCACAGACGGCGCCAAATGTTATGGATAAGAAATCAAGGTTATTACTTGCTGTATTTAATACTAAGATTCGGGAGCTCAAGGCCTTTAATGGCTGCTCTCGTGTTTCGTGACTCAATCTGCCTTTACGAGATGCCTACGTATCTCTGTGAATTAGAGAATCAAGCCAAAAAACGTAGTTCTGATTTGTGGGGTGAGGCCCCTTATATAGATGTGGGAGTCCTTGAATTGGACTTGGTATAGGAGACTTGGTGGACAAGCCTCTGAATTAGGATAGACTTAGGAGTCCTAGGAAGTAGGAAGCTGATCCCTTATCCTTTTAGGTCCCCTTGAGGCTAATCTATAAGGATTTATATCCTTATCGGGACTCTTCTCAATAGCTGATTTTTCCCTTATTAATTAATTACGAAATTAATTAATAATCAGGGCTTTTGGGCCTTTTTTATTCCACTAGGCCTGATCTGGTCCATCAGGCTTAACCTTTCTGGTCTGAATATTATACATCTTATTATTGGGTCCAGCAGCCCATTATTAATAAAATCAGGACTTATTTATCCCTATCACTGGGTAATAGAGGACGAAAAGCAGCAAAGCTTAAAATTGATAGTTTTTATATTTGTCCAGTCTTTTTGACTTTGTAATCTTGGTATTATATAAACCAAGAGTGTAGCAAATAGAAAAATAACAGAGATAGCTGAGAAACACAAAAATAGAGAAATCTTTGTAAGCAGAATCATTAGCATTTCCTGTATTCTCAGTAGTTCCATTTGTAAGCAGCTGTGAGCATTCCTGCACACAGAGTCCTCTCGATATATTATAAATATCTCTGGTGGAATTGTTTAAATCCACCAGAAAGTTTTTAAGACTCTTGTTTTTAATTACTTATGTTTTGATTCAATTAAGTTTCTATTCCGTATTGTGCTAATCAAAACATTATATCTATATTCGAGTTGAACATTTTTATTTCGAGAAAAAGGTTCAAGAATTCCATTCAACCCCCCTTCTGTAATTCTTGCTATATTGTTAAGGGACTAACAATTGGTATCAGAGCAAGCTCTTAATCTACAAAGAGTTTAAAGATCAAAACAATTCAGCAAGATGAACAAGAAAGATGTTGGAGTCAAGATTCCTTTTCTTGATAAAGATAATTACCATCATTGGAAGGTAAAGATGCATCTTTATATGCTTTCTCAAGATGAGGTCTATGTGGACTGCATAGAAAGAGGCCCTCATTTTCCAATGAGAGCTGCAACAGGAAATGAGCCATCTGTTCCAAAGTTAAGGCATGAATGGTCTGATCCTGACATTGAACAAGTCAGGAAAGATAAAAAGGCCATGAAAATTATGTTCAATGGAGTTGATGCAGACATGTTTGATAACATTATCAACTGCAAAACTGCCAAGGAAGTTTGGGACACAATACAGATAATTTGTGATGGTACTGAGCAAGTAAGAGAAAATAAAATGCAGCTCCTGATTCAGCAATATGAGCATTTTCACAATGAAGAAAGTGAGTCACTCACTGACATTTTTAGTAGATTCCAAAAACTACTAAATGCTCTTAAGTTGCATGGAAGAGTCTATCAAACTAAAGACTCCAATCTGAAATTTCTCAGATCTCTTCCAAAGGAATGGAAACCAATGACAGTCTTATTGAGAAACTCACAAGATTATAATGAGTTTACTTTGGAGAGACTGTATGGCATTCTGAAGACCTATGAGCTTGAAATAGAGCAGGATGAAAGAATGGAGAGAGGAAAGAAGAAAGGAGGATCCATTACACTAGTTGTTGATCTGGAAAAGGAGAAGGAAGTGAAAATGGAAGCTGTAGAATCAACTTCAAATGTCTGTGAGAATAAGGGTAAGGGGCTTGCAGCAGAAAGTGAAGATTCATTGAGCCAAGATGACATGGTGGACATTGATGAGCACCTAGCATTTCTTTCCAGAAGATTTGCCAAGCTCAAGTTCAAAAAGAACTTTGGAGCAGCCAAGCCAAATAGAAACATGGTGGATAAGTCAAAATTTAAATGTTTCAAATGTGGCTTGGCAGGGCATTTTGCAAATGAGTGCAGAAAGTCAGATTCTAGTAAGAAAAGGTTTGAGTCTGTGGATTATAAGCAAAAATACTTTGATCTACTCAAACAAAAGGAAAGGGCTTTTATTACACAAGAGAATGACTGGGCAGCAGATGGTTTGGATGAAGATGAAAATGTCAGCTATGTCAATCTAGCCCTAATGGCCAAGTCTGATGAAACAGAGACAAGTTCCTCAAGCAATCAGGTAATCACTACAAACCTTGCACATTTATCTAAAGCTGAGTGTAATGATGCCATAAATGATAAGTGTACAGAATTGTATCATTTGCGTGTTACACTTAAGTCTCTCACTAAAGAAAATGCTAAAATCAAAGAAAACAACTTGTTTTTAAGTGAGAGGAATAATGTGCTTGAGTCTCAGTTTGTTGAGTTTGAGAAACTAAAAATTGAGTGTAAGATTGCCAAGGAGGAATTAACTGAGTCCTTGAAAAAGGAAGAAATTTTGAAGAAGCAGCTCGAGCGTGAATAAGAGGTGATTAAAGCATGGAAAACATCCAGGGATGTTCATGCCCAAATCACCAAAGTTCAAGGAATTGAGACTTTTTGTGATGAAGCCTGGAAGAAGAATAAAGAGAAACTAGCACCTATTTTGGTAGATGGGTTGTTGACAGATGTAGACTCGACGGATGATGAGGACTATCCGTCGGATAACAAAAAGTGTTATCCGTCGAATGATGAAAATCCTCATCCGTCGGCTGTAAGCAAACCCATTAGCAAAGCCAAATTAATCAAGCTAAATGAAAAGTATGGGTCTGTTTCCAAGAACTTTGTTTCAGGAGAGTCAAGTCAAGCTAAGAAAGGGAAAAAGGCTAATGTTGGTCACATGACTATCAAACAGTTAAGTGACAGACTTGAGAAAATTGAGGTAAAAACAGAGACTAAAAGGAAAAACAATAGGAATGGTAAAGTAGGGATTAACAAACACAATAACCACACACCTGATAAATATGCTCCTAGAAAAATCTGTGTCAAGTGTGGTAGTGTAAATCATTTGTCTGTTAATTGCAAATCTGCCATGCCTACTCCTATGTCTGTTCAGTCTCAATTTGCCAACATAAATGCCATGCCTCCCATGCCTGTTAATGCTATGCCTACACAGAATATGAATGCACAGTTTGCTAATATGCCATTTGCACCTAATCCATATTATGCTGCATACAATATGCCTCAAATGCCATTTAGCATGCCTTATTGGAATAACATATTTGCACCAAGCATGTCATTTCCTGTTAGCCATAATATGCATGATAATTCTGTTGCATTAAATGGTTTCAAAGGCCCAACCCAAATGACTAAGGAAGAATCTGAAATTCCTAAGTCAAATGAGTTAAGACCTAAGAAACAGAAGAAGAAAGCTAACAAGGCAGGACCCAAGGAAACTTGGGTACCAAAATCAACTTGATTTGATTTTGATGTGTGCAGGGAAACATAAGGAATCTTTGGTACTTGGATAGTGGTTGTTCAAGACACATGACTGGTGATTCTACCCTGCTCACAGAGTTTAAGGAGAGAGCTGGCCCAAGTATTACTTTTGGAGATGACAGCAAGGGTTATACTGTGGGATATGGCTTGATTTCAAAGGATAATGTCATCATTGAAGAGGTTGCCTTAGTGAATGGTCTCAAACACAATCTGTTGAGTGTCAGCCAGCTTTGTGATAAAGGCAACTCAGTAACCTTCAATAAAGAAGCCTGTGTTGTGACTAATAATCAAAACAACAAAGTGGTTCTCACTGGTGTGAGAAGAGGAAATGTGTACCTAGCTGACTTCAACTCAACTAAAGCAGAATCTGTAACTTGTCTTCTCAGTAAAGCAAGTCAAGATGAAAGTTGGCTATGGCACAAGAAGCTATCCCATTTAAACTTCAAGACCATGAATGAGCTGGTAAAGAAAGAACTAGTAAGAGGCATTCCTCTAGTGGAGTTTACAAAGGATGGACTGTGTGATGCCTGCCAAAAAGGGAAGCAGATCAAAGCATCATTCAGGAAGAAACTTGATTCAGCAATTGAAGAGCCTCTGTAATTGCTTCACATGGATTTGTTTGGACCAGTCAATGTATTGTCAATTTCGAAGAAAAGATTTTGCCTAGTAATTGTAGATGATTTCTCAAAGTTCTCTTGGACATATTTCCTAAAGTCCAAAGATGAGGCTAGTGAAATCATCATCAATCACATAAGGCAAGTTAACAATCATCCTGATTTCAAAGTTAGAAGAATCAGGAGTGACAATAGAACTGAGTTCAAGAACTATGTCATGAGAGCATTTTGTGAGGAAAATGGAATCTTACATGAGTTCTCAGCAGCAAGGACTCCACAACAGAATGGAGTAGTGGAAAGGAAGAACATATCACTTATTGAAGCTGCAAGGACAATGCTTGAAGAACCAAAATTACCAACATATTTCTGGGCTGAAGCTGTAAACACTGCATGCTACACTCAGAAAATCTCTCTGATTAATCAAGCAAGATGCATGACTCCTTATCAATTGTTCAAGAACAAGAAGCCAACTCTAAACATTCTTCATGTCTTTGGCTGTAAATGCTATATTCTGAGAAATTAAACTGATCAAAATGGGAAGTTTGATGCTAAAGCAGATGAAGGAATTTTTATTGGATATGCTGTTGGTAAAGCATATAGAGTCTACAATCTAAGAACCAACATTGTTGTGGAATCTATACATGTTGTGTTTGATGATAAAAAGATTGAAGGACTGAAAGATGGAGATTACCATGAGAGCCTCAAATTCGACAATGTTGAGATTGTCAGTGATGAAAGTGATGATGAAAGTGATCAAAAAACAGTGTCTAAGGATAATGTAGACAAATATACCACCAATGAAGCACAAAACTCAACATCCGTCGATTTACATAATGCTTCATCCGTCGGAAGGCGATCTGTGTTATCCCTCGGAAGACAACCTGCCTCATCCGTCGGTACTCAAAATTCACCATCCGTTGGGTTATCAAAAGGAGCAGGAAGTCAAGGTAGATCACCCATAGAAATTACCCCTTTCTCAAATCAAAGATTCACAAACTCAGGGGGAGTTTCTAGCAATCAAAACTCAATCACACATCAAGACAACATTGAGGTCTCTTCATCTAGAGCTAATCTACCTCAACCAAGGAAATGGACAAAAGATCACCCCTTTGAACTTATTATTGGTGATGTTTCTTCTAGAGTTCAAACAAGGAGAGCAACTCAGGAAGAATGTATATATATAAGCTTTATGTCAAAGGAAGAACCAAAGAAGGTAGAAGAAGCCTTGTTAGATCCTGATTGGATTTTAGCTATGCAGGAGGAGCTAAACCAATTTGAAAGGAATAAAGTATGGAAGCTGGTACCCAAGCCTAAAGGAAAGAATCCAATAGACACCAAGTGGGTATTCAGAAACAAGATGGATGAAAATGGCATAGTAATCAAGAATAAAGCTAGATTGGTTGCTAAGGGTTATTGTCAGCAAGAAGGAATAGATTTTGATGAAACTTTTGCTCCTGTTGCAAGACTTGAAGCCATCAGAATCTTTTTAGCCTATGCAGCCCATGCCAATTTAAAAGTCTATCAAATGGATATCAAAAGTGCCTTTCTGAATGGAGATTTGGAGGAAGAAGTGTATGTTAGTCAACCTCCTGGCTTTGAAGATCCAAATTTTCTAGAATATATCTATTATCTACTGAAAGCACTTTATAGACTGAAGCAAGCACCTAGAGCCTGGTATGACACTTTATCAAAGTTCCTTGTGGAAAATCACTTCACAAGAGGTACTGTAGATAAAACTTTATTTTTCAGAAATGTTAATGGCTCTAGCATACTTGTCCAAATTTATGTAGATGATATTATTTTTTGCTCTACAGATGAAAAAGTTTGTAAAAAGTTTGCCAAATTGATGCAAAGTAAGTATGAAATGAGTATGATGGGAGAACTAACTTACTTTCTTGGTTTACAAGTTAGACAAGTTAATGATGGAATATTCATTAGTCAAACTAAGTATATTTTTGATCTTTTAAAGAAGTTTGATCTAATGGATTGCACATCTGCAAAAACTCTCATGGCCACTGCAACTAAGCTTGAATTAAACACTACTGAAAAGTCTGTGGATATTTCAAGCTATAGAGGCATGGTTGGCTTATTTCTGTACTTAACAGCTAGTAGGCTAGATATAATGTTTGCTACATGTTTATGTGCTAGATTTCAGGCTGATCCTAGAGAATCTCACTTGATAGCTATTAAGAGAATTTTTAGATATCTCAAGGGAACACCAAAACTTGGCATTTGGTACCCTAGAGACTCTGGTTTTGATCTAACTGGTTATTCAGATGCAGATTATGCAGGTTGCAGAATTGACAAAAAGAGCACAACATGAACCTGTCAATTTCTAGGAAACAAGCTTGTGTCCTGGTTCAGTAAAAAGCAAAATTCAGTTTCTACTTCTACAGCTGAAGCTGAATATATTGCTCGTGGCAGTTGCTGTGCACAGATTTTATGGATGAAAAATCAATTGCTAGACTATGGTTTGCAAGTTGAGAGGATTCCTATTTTCTGTGATAACACAAGTGCAATTGCCATCACTGAAAATCTAGTGCAACATTCAAGAACAAAGCACATAGACATCAAGTACCATTTCATAAGGGAACATGTAATGAATGGTATTGTAGAGTTACATTTTGTTCCAAGTGAGAAGCAACTTGCAGATATCTTTACCGAGCAACTAGATGAATCCACCTTTTCAAGGTTGGTAAGTGAGTTAGGTATGCTTAATTACTCTTGAATTTATCTGAGTTATTTTGCAAGTTGAAATGTAGCCAGAAATTTAGCTGAATTTTAGTCTTGGATTAAATTTTGGCTAAGTCAAAATTTGCATCTCGACGGCTGACCATTATCCATCGAGTTGAGTCATCCGTCGATATACTATTTGCAAATAAAAATCAATTACTTTTCTGGAATCTTTTAAAAACTCGACGGATAACAGTTTATCCTCATCCGTCGAATTGTCTAAATCTTAACCGTTAATTCCCTGAACATTATCCATCGAGTATACTTACAGTTTGTAAGCATTACACGACGGATAATGGGTGGAATTTTTACAGTTTATTTTTAAACGGCTTGTAATAACCCCAATTTTTGGAAAATTTTGAAACCCTTATGAATAGTGATTTTGCAGATTATGCTGAATGAGAAAACTTTTCATGCCACACTATGTAGGGGTTCTGTTATTGATCTTCTGGGATATTATTAGTACTCTATGTGGTATATAAGTGTATGTAAAGATCGTCAGAATCCAATTCCGAACACTTTGTTTTTTCCCGGAAATCCACTAGATACGGAAAGAATTGAGTATAAGGTAACATGATAAAAAGGATTTAAATTAAAGGATTATAAGATAGGATCATAAAAGGAATATAATATATTGAGAAAGGTTAAGGGAACCTAAGTAATAAGATCCCGGATATGATCCCTCAAACGATAAATGAAAACGAAAGTTAAGCGAACCGTATAACAGATCAGCGGTCATTAGGCAAACAATTAGGAAGTTAATCAAAGGGATTAGAGAGGATGATGTCACCCAACCAATGAGAAGAGGACAAAGAGGGGAGGATGACATCATGAGCATGACATAAGCATGACATAAGGGGAAAGAGATGTGGTTGATTTAAAACCACACAAAGTCAAGGTTAGAAAAGTAATTACCCAAAAATAAATCAAAAGCAACCAAGGCAAGCAAAACAAATCACAAACACACCAAGCAAGCAAAAAATTCATTTCCTTTCTTTTCTTCTTGAAGCTCTCGGCCCTTTTCTTAAAAAATGAAGATCCAAGCTCCACCACTTACTATTTGGCAAGGTATTTATCTAAGCTTCCCCATTGATAGTTACATACTTCCTATAAGTTTAAGCTTCTAATTCCAAGCCAATCTTTTTTTATAAATCAAGGAAGAAGATGGTGAATAGTACTTCTTGAAATTAATTTTTGTGTTCTTGATTTCTTTGAAAGATCAAGCTAGGATGTTAGATTAAGGCTTCCATGGGCATTCCAAGGATCTTTCATGGATTAAAAGCTTCAAGGAAGGTATAACTCTTCATGATCTTAGTTTTAGGTTTTGTTGTTTAGATTTCCTAATGTTTAGATGATGGGTTACTGTAATGGGTGTGTAATCATGTTTAAAGCTTGTTATGAGTAGTTTGGTTGGTGAGAGGCATGATTATTGTGTGTTTAGAGATTGGTTGATTTTGTGATATTTTTGGAATGGGAAATCTTGGTTATTAGTCAATGAACTTAAGTAAACTCTTAATTCATAATTGAGAAATAAGTATGAATTGGTAATATTGATTTGTTGGGGCTGTTGTAGTATGGTATGGATGGAGTTTTGATTGGGTTGTGAATTGGGATTGATTGGTGGTTGAATTGGAATGGTATAAATTTGGGAAATCGCGTAAACATAGCCGTCGTAATGTCTGATTTACTTTAGACTGCTTTTGTTCATAACATTAGGACCCGGGAACTCCCTGCTAGGTTTTGACCATTGCCATGATTAGATAGTTCATGTTACGAGCTTCGTTTTGATATGTGGTTCGTTTGATTCCGATGTACGGTTTAGGAGAAACGACCGTTTTAAGTAACGGCGTTTCGCGAACGAAACATTTCCCCTCGCCTTACTTTGGAACCTTGGTTAAAGACCTTAAAGGACTAATTGGAGTATGAAACAATTATGTTAAGTGGATTAGGCAGTTGGTAAGGCACTCGCAAAAGAATCGCTTTAAAACTCGTAATGGGTAATTTATTAAAAATGGTGGAGCCGAGGGTACTCGAGTGACTTTAGAGAATCAGTAAGCGCAAAACGAGCGTTAGAGTCTAATTTGGTTAAAGTATAGATTTACAAGTGACTTTGGTTTAATTCCAACTTACTTGTTGTTTATAGGTTACCAGACTCGTCCCGAGCCATTGTAACCCCCAGTCGCTCAGGCAAGTTTTCTACCCGTATAACTGTTGTTGTGATGTATATGTGTATATGCATGATCTTGCGATAAATGCATATTTGTTATTAGCAAATTCTTGCGATATATTGTAGCATGTGATATGGTATATATGCATGCCTGTTTTATATTATTGATTTATATATCTGTTGGTTCAAATGCTTATAGTTGCATAATACCTATGCTAGAGATAAGCGGTATTTGAGTTTACCCTTAATATAGGGGATAAAAGGTGAACATATTTCTAAACCGGGAGTCGATGTTCCCGAGAATAATATATATATATGGTTATAGTTTTCAAAACTATTAATTGAATAAGGTTTATTCGATAACTTTATCTTTATTTTATTATTTGAATATTATTTCGAATATTTATCCGAGGACTTATGACTCCTTTTATTGTATTAATTGAATATTATTTTGAATATTCATTTGAGGATGTATGACTCCTTTATTTTATTTAATGAATATTATTTATAATATTCATTCGAGGTATTATGACTCTGCTTATTATTTAATAATATTCTTTATTTTATTAAAGAATAAGGTGTCGATAATCAAACTTATCTTTGATGATTCAATAAAGATAGTACTTTCGTATAAGTATATCTTTGGTTATTTAATACTCATTTCAAGTATAAGTTTTACAACATCTACTTCAATTATTTTTATAAAGATTATTCTTTATGGGAATATTATTTAAATAATAATATTCAGATATTTTCTAATATATTGGGACCGATTTATTTTGTTAAATCAGCATCACTCCAAACATTCTTAAAAATGTTTTGCGAGCCTTCAAAATGATTTTTAAAAGTTAGAGCGGATCCCAAAACTCATTTTTATATTTAAGATCCTCCTTTCGAAGGGGATTTAAATACTCGCTCAAAACCTGAGGGATCCGGCTCTGTGGTGTGTTTTATATTCGCAACAAGGTTGCTGTCTTGATAAAAGAATTTTGATTACTTACCCAACACTCGGGAAGTAAAATTCTTGGAACAAGTTAATCCATTAACAGGCATCGCCTGGGAAATATCGGTGAGTTTTCTTTTCCAACTAGATACGACTTCTTGGTGGAGCCGTATCAACAAGTTTCTACTTGGGGAAAGTGGGGACGAGCTTTACGTTTCAGAGTTATGGATTTCATCTGAACTAGGAGTGGCGTAAGTGGTCGAGTAGCGCCGACCCAGCCTTATTATATTGGCCCAAATGGCCTGGAAGTTCCGCTAAGGCGGTCCATTCCTTAGGAGTTCAGTGTTCGGTTGACAAGTAAATCCGACAGGTTCTCCTCTACATGTAGAAAATGGTGGGGTTGCACTACTACGACTGATCATCGTAAGTGGTCTTCCTGGCGCGGTAAACTCCCGTAATGAGTTCATCATCCAATTGGATATTTCTGCAGCACTACCCAGAGCACTTCGATAGAAAGGCTACGGTTGGGCGATTGTTGAGTGTTGGCAGGGTCAAGTTTTCAAAATGATGTTTGCATCAAATGAAGTATCTCATAACTTCATTTTATTTTGATGATATTTTAAAGATTGAATTTATTCAAGTATTATCTTGTAGTCTCGTCTATGTGATGAACTTTTGAACTAATTATAACTTGAACGGTGGTAGTTCAAGTAGTATTTGGAAAAGATATAAGTATATTGGAGTATCTAGTAACTTCATCTTTTAAACTTATATCTAGTAAATGATTATCTTATGCATGTCAAAGATTTTCAGAAAAACGTTGAGACAAGGTTAGATATATGAGATCACCTTGCAACGATATTTTTATACAGTTATACACTGGAACTCTGTGTGTATTATGCATGGAAGAGGACTTCCAATATTTTGAAAAGTATATATGTATATATATACTGAATATTTTGCGACTTCATCGCATTAAGATATTAACTTGGTTCATTTCTTTTGACCAAGACTTTCATGAGTACTATGAGAAGGCTCATATATTGTTAATCATTATACATATTATTTTGGTGGGCTTGCTGCTCACCCTTGCTTTATTCTTTCATCACACAACAACAGATAGAAAAGATGAACAGGACCAAGCTCCCGATTCACGAGCGGATAGGAAACGTTCCGCAGTTTCCTATAGGCGTTGATATCGCTGTAGCTGAGGTAGGAACTACCAATAGGCTAGGCTTTCAACTTTCGATGTACCAGATTTATGTATATTTATGAATTGTAATAATGGCAAAGAAAATGTAAATTTATTCAGAAAACCTTTTAAGGTGTATTGGCAGATAACTGTGGAATAAAATGACTTGTGATTATTTTTGGATGTTCATCTCTGAGACTATAACTTGTGGTGTGTGTGTTTATTGTGGGGTCACAGTACAGAGTAGTTGATTAATTATTAAGATTGGGTGTTATTAAGGGAAATGCATCTCGTGACAACCCGGATCCCCGACCCCGGATTTGGGGGTGTTACAGAAGTGGTATCAGAGCTAAGCGTTATAAACCTCAGAGATGATGTGACGTTAAGATAATAACTAAGATAATAAGAACTCTTGCCAAGTTCATAGTCGGGCTACCTAACGTAGTACTGACAGTTAAAACCCTTATGGGAACCCTTATAAATATCGTGGTAGAAGCGTAGTTCGTGATCGTATATGGTAGCGGGACTCCGAACCCTGAGGTTGAGGAGCAACAACGCGATGATGTTTTATTACTTATTGGAGATCAGATTATGGATCCGATAGAGCGTCCTAACGCGGGATCGGATGATGTTCATATTGAGGATGTAGCGGTTGAGGATGTTGTCCTAGAAGGGACAGTTGCTGAGGAGGATCCCATGGAGGATCCTGACAAGAATGAATAAAGGACCACTGATGAATTGATGACCATGGTTAGGTCGACTAACAGAGGTAGGATTGGTCGATCACTACCGGAGGTTCGTTCAAGTTTGTAAAGATAGTAGCCCCCTTTAACGTGGCTAACTCGTAAGACTGAGAAGTTCGAATAGACAGAGAAATGCGAGAACAACTTTTAAGAACTGAAGCAAAGGTTGGTGACGGCCCCTATGTTGGCGTTGCCGGATGGAAAAAGGAGATTTTGTGATTTGTATTGACGCTTCGCATAAGGAATTAGGGTGCTCTTATACAGCACAACAAGGTAATCGCGTACACGTCAAGACAATTAAGAAAATATAAAATTCGATACCCCCACCCAGGAGCTTGGGCTCGTGGCAATAGCTTTGCCCTAAATATTGGAGGTACTACTTGTATGGAGAGAAGTGCGAGATTTACACAAGCCATAAGTGCTCTAGTGCATTTTCACGTAGAAAGAGCTCAATATGTGCCAGAGGAGATGGTTAGAACTAATCAAGGACTACGATTATGAGATTCTTTATCATCCAGGGAAAGCCAAAATGGTGGCTAATGCCCTTAGTATAAAAGAGAGACTCAAGATAATAATATCTTTGGGAGAGTTTATAAGAGATTTTGAGAAAATGGAAATAGAAGTGAAGCTAACCGGAGCCGGTACCGAAAAACTGTTTGAGATTGCAATACAGCCCGAATTATTGGAAAAGAAAATATTGTGCCAGTAAAAGTGATGAATGAAGGCAGAGAGCCAACAAATAGATATGAGATTAATACCGAGAAAGATGATAAAGGAATAATGAGGCATTCCTATAGAAATTGGGTTCCAAATGTTCAAGAGCCTAAAGATGAAATCTTAGATGAAAGCTAGTTTGAGGAATAAGATTTAGAGCAAACCCTGAACGTGATAATCAGGGAGGTCGCAATTAAGATATAAAGAACCCGGAAAATAATAAAGTGGAAAATGAGGATTTTTAACGTATAAGATAACCCCGATTATGGGAGAAGGTTGGAACATTTCATACTGAGAAAACAGAAGTTGAACAAGATAGGGAGAATCAGAATGGTACTCCTATTGGGCAATTCATGGACCTGTCTAAACAGAACTTATACTTTATTCCCAACCACCACCCTGAGGAGACAGTGCGGTGAGAAATTCTTTCAGGACCTTTAAATCGCTAAGCTCTCAGAGTTCCAAGGAACAAGCTGACCCAGTCGAGGCAAGAGCCTGGCTAAAGGAAATATAGGAATCATTTGAGATTCTAAATGATTGACGAATCACAAAAGACTGTTTTTATCACTTACCCTCCTAAGAGAGAGGCCACCCGCCGGTGAAAGGCCAAGGAAGGCACGGAGCAAGAGATTATAATAAACTGATTTAAGTTCAGTCAATTGTTTTCGGGAAAGTAATTCCCAAAGATAAGGAGATAGTGTAAAAGCTTTAGAGCCAGAACAAAGGCAGACGAGTATGATAAATTATGAGTCTAAGTTGTAAAAGTTGTCAAGATTCGTTCTAAGGACACGAATCCAGAATGACGGGATGTTTGAAATCAATGCTTAAGTTGTGTTGGTTCATGAAATAATGATAAGAGAAAGGAAAAAAAAAAAAACTGAAGTGGAAAGGAATATAAAGGCAATAGAGTTTGAGGAATGATAAAGGAATTGGGTATGAGGAAACCCTAAAGACTCGTAGCAATAGAAATAGAAAAGTATGTAATCGTCAGGATGAGGGTGATTCTCCATGAGTTAAAATTGCTGGTTGAAGGCATAAGAGATACATATATTTTATCCCCTGTAAGTTGGGAGGATTCGAGGAAAACCTTGAGATAGTTCGAAGGATAAATATTGAGACGCGGATAGACTGAGGAGACAAGGAAGTAAGAAATTAGGAAAATTGGATGAAGGAAGTGACCTTCAAGAATGTGAAGTGTAAGACCGGTGGCTTGATACCCAGGAAGGGAGACGCCAGGTATGAAAGATATCCCAACATTGAGATGACTGTTGAGATAAACAACAAAAGTAAATAAGGATTTATTAAGAAGAAGTTCACGTTGAACACGACCAATATCTTCCAGATCATCCATGTGATCATTACCAAATCAGGAAAGAAAAGCGGATAACCATTTTTATCTTTTGGAGGCCATGTGGATTGACCTTAACTTGAATAAGGATGCTATTGTGAAATTCGGTATAGACTATCGAGGTGGAAATGATTGAATAAGACACCCTTATCAGGGATATATGACTTGATTTATCCATGGAAGGATTCAGGTACCTTTTAAAGGTGGAATTAAGGATAGAACATCGGTAACTTAAAATGAATCCTAGGGGAATGCATAAAGGTTGGCATTTCACCCTTAATAGGGACAGTATGAGTTTTGACAGAATGATTGGGAAAGGGTTAAGGTAACAACAACCTTTAAGAATCAGTGGAGAAATTTTTCAGAAGTATATAGACAATGGTTCTAGTATTAGTAAATGGTATTTTGATATGCCCTGTATCTAGGGAATACAGGAGGAACGATTGAAGGATAACCTTAGAGGTTTTACAAGGAGAAAGGTAATATTCAAAATTCTCAAGAATAGAAATGTTGATAAAGGAAATATGACGTAATTATAATGATGCCAAGTAGGGCACGTGTTAAACCACGAGAAAGTATGGATCGAACCAGTAAAGGTCGAAATTATTCAGGGCAATTAGGACCTAAGATAAAAGATGTTCTAAGTATGATTGAGAGTCAGTCGTGACAGTGATTAACCTCTAAAGATTGAGGCAATAACTTATGGAAAAATGGTGATATTTTTTTTATTTATTCATCAGATATTAAAGAAAAGCATTTTCACATAAGCTGTGATTGAAATAAGGTAGAAAATTTATTTGGAGGTGGTTAAAATGACATTGACTGTAAGGAAATTTTACTATCAGGAAAGGCCAAAGAGGTGGCCGACACTTTAAAGGTAAGAAGATAATTATAGGCGCTTGTGCCAAAAGAATACAGTGATGATGGTTAAAACTGTGAAGGTTGTATTATGGTTTGGAAGATTGACATTCCTTCTGATGACTGTGCAATACCCAACCGTAATAGTAGTTGGTAAAGGTTTAATTCGTGTAATCGCCATGAACGGGCTATCTATCTTAGAAGGTCCTATCTTGGGATAAGCCAGGACCATGTTTCCAAAAGGACTAGACGAACCTTTGAGTTAAGTCTCCTATTAAAGGCATATGATTAAGAATGGTATTAACCTGCTATCGTTGCTTTGAGCGAAACTCTTCTGCAATTTTATCTGCTTCATGTCATGTATGTATGTTAGGATCAGGAGTGTTCTTCATGAATCAGGAATGGTGATTATGTTACCTCCTTAGAATGATTTAATACGACATGTATGGACTCCGTATGGTTAGATATTAAGACTTCATGGAAAATGAATGACTACAGTAGGTCAGTGGTGGACCTTAGTAAGGCAGCAATGATTCTGCGAGTAATGAGCTGATTACAACCGTGAGAGTTGTATTGGAATGGGTGTTGAGATTGAGTGCCACTAATCGGGTAGTGGTAGTGTATAAGTTATCATTGATAGACTAATTAAGTAGAGTATCTACCTAGTGAATAATTATTCTTTCTTATCAATAGAGAGTCGTATTATTATACAAGGAAGGTTGCGGTGCAAGCATAGAATTCTAGTAACGATGATGTCTAGAATGAGATCCCAGATTCGATTTTCGATGTCGAGGGAGTTTCAAAGGTAATTGTGTATAAGCTCGAGGAAGAGCATGGGTCCATAGAATGATGGACGGGATAGCGAAAATATTTAGGCACGTGAAATGCGATGCTATAATACTTGATGTTGATATAAATACATATATGTTTTGTTCTTCTATGACAAACCTCTATAGTTCAGAGGTAGGTTCCAAGCCAGATATTTTGTGGCAGTATATTTTTTTTTTCATATATACAATTCTCTTCAGTTCGTTCTTTTCTCTTCTTTTCATTTCATGTAAGCTGAGAAGAACAACCCTTCCAGAAGGGGAGGTATTGCCGAATGACTATCTATCTTTGTGATAGAAGCCTAGTAGGATACCACATGTGGTTTAATTGCTTGTCAAGTACTAAAGGCTGGCCACCTTCTGTACTAACTATGCAATATAACAAGTGTTCATGATCATAGTGATCTCTCAACAAATTCCTTTACTTCTATTTGATTGATCAAATTTTGGAAAATAGAAACAACTGAAAAAGGAGTAATAAAGTGGTGGTAGTATGCGGAATGGGAACACATTCGTGATACTAAGGTTGACGTGGTTATTAAAAGGTTATAGAACGCTAGCGAGCAAAAGTATAACCCGTATAATATTAGGAACGGAAGGTGATAGCGATTACGAACTGGAAAAGAATGGGTATTGAGAAGCAAAAGCTTTAATGTTAAAAGCTATGATGAGAGTCTGTGCAATAGACTTGAAAGAATTTGGAATGATCACTTAATTCGGATTGAGTTATCTTACGACAATAGATCATATGTCATTATCGAGATGTCGCCTTATGAGATCCTTGAAGGAAGACAATGTCGATCTCCCTTATGTTAGGATGAAGTTGTAGAGCGCAAGATGCTCGGACCCGCAGTAGTCCAAAGGACCAAGGATATGATAGATCTAATCAGAGGACGGCTGGTAGTAGCCCAAGATGGACATGATAAGTATGTTGATTTGACACGGAAGGATAAAGAGTATGAAATAGGGGACCTAGTAATGTTATAGGTATCTCTTGGAAAGGATTGATGAGGTTCGGAAAGAAAGGAAAGCTAAGACTACAATTTGTTGGACCCTTGGATATATTAAGACGTTTGGGAAGTTAGCATATGAGCTAGCCCTAACCCCGAATACGTAACAAGTTCATAACGTGTTTCACGTATCAATGTTAAGGAAGTGTTATTCAGATGCCAGATAAATAGAGGCGTATGAGCGCATAGATATGCAACCCGACGTAACCTATACGGAGCAACCAGGAAGGGTTATAGAGTGAAAAGGAACAAGTGCTTAGGAGAAGGAGAAGGATTATCAAACTAGGCAGAGTTTGGTGGTAGAACCACAATGTGGGAAAATTGACTCGAGAGTTAGAAAGTGTAATGCTAAGAAGGTATCCCTATTCATTTCTATCTGATTCCGGGACGGAATCCTTTTAAGGAGGGGAGACTGTAATAACCCCAATTTTTGGAAAATTTTGAAACCCTTATGAATAGTGATTTTGCAGATTATGCTGAATGAGAAAACTTTTCATGCCACACTATGTAGGGGTTCTGTTATTGATCTTCTGGGATATTATTAGTACTCTATGTGGTATATAAGTGTATGTAAAGATCGTCAGAATCCAATTCCGAACACTTTGTTTTTTCCCGGAAATCCACTAGATACGGAAAGAATTGAGTATAAGGTAACATGATAAAAAGGATTTAAATTAAAGGATTATAAGATAGGATCATAAAAGGAATATAATATATTGAGAAAGGTTAAGGGAACCTAAGTAATAAGATCCCGGATATGATCCCTCAAACGATAAATGAAAACGAAAGTTAAGCGAACCGTATAACAGATCAGCGGTCATTAGGCAAACAATTAGGAAGTTAATCAAAGGGATTAGAGAGGATGATGTCACCCAACCAATGAGAAGAGGACAAAGAGGGGAGGATGACATCATGAGCATGACATAAGCATGACATAAGGGGAAAGAGATGTGGTTGATTTAAAACCACACAAAGTCAAGGTTAGAAAAGTAATTACCCAAAAATAAATCAAAAGCAACCAAGGCAAGCAAAACAAATCACAAACACACCAAGCAAGCAAAAAATTCATTTCCTTTCTTTTCTTCTTGAAGCTCTCGGCCCTTTTCTTAAAAAATGATGATCCAAGCTCCACCACTTACTATTTGGCAAGGTATTTATCTAAGCTTCCCCATTGATAGTTACATACTTCCTATAAGTTTAAGCTTCTAATTCCAAGCCAATCTTTTTTTATAAATCAAGGAAGAAGATGGTGAATAGTACTTCTTGAAATTAATTTTTGTGTTCTTGATTTCTTTGAAAGATCAAGCTAGGATGTTAGATTAAGGCTTCCATGGGCATTCCAAGGATCTTTCATGGATTAAAAGCTTCAAGGAAGGTATAACTCTTCATGATCTTAGTTTTAGGTTTTGTTGTTTAGATTTCCTAATGTTTAGATGATGGGTTACTGTAATGGGTGTGTAATCATGTTTAAAGCTTGTTATGAGTAGTTTGGTTGGTGAGAGGCATGATTATTGTGTGTTTAGAGATTGGTTGATTTTGTGATATTTTTGGAATGGGAAATCTTGGTTATTAGTCAATGAACTTAAGTAAACTCTTAATTCATAATTGAGAAATAAGTATGAATTGGTAATATTGATTTGTTGGGGCTGTTGTAGTATGGTATGGATGGAGTTTTGATTGGGTTGTGAATTGGGATTGATTGGTGGTTGAATTGGAATGGTATAAATTTGGGAAATCGCGTAAACATAGCCGTCGTAATGTCTGATTTACTTTAGACTGCTTTTGTTCATAACATTAGGACCCGGGAACTCCCTGCTAGGTTTTGACCATTGCCATGATTAGATAGTTCATGTTACGAGCTTCGTTTTGATATGTGGTTCGTTTGATTCCGATGTACGGTTTAGGAGAAACGACCGTTTTAAGTAACGGCGTTTCGCGAACGAAACATTTCCCCTCGCCTTACTTTGGAACCTTGGTTAAAGACCTTAAAGGACTAATTGGAGTATGAAACAATTATGTTAAGTGGATTAGGCAGTTGGTAAGGCACTCGCAAAAGAATCGCTTTAAAACTCGTAATGGGTAATTTATTAAAAATGGTGGAGCCGAGGGTACTCGAGTGACTTTAGAGAATCAGTAAGCGCAAAACGAGCGTTAGAGTCTAATTTGGTTAAAGTATAGATTTACAAGTGACTTTGGTTTAATTCCAACTTACTTGTTGTTTATAGGTTACCAGACTCGTCCCGAGCCATTGTAACCCCCAGTCGCTCAGGCAAGTTTTCTACCCGTATAACTGTTGTTGTGATGTATATGTGTATATGCATGATCTTGCGATAAATGCATATTTGTTATTAGCAAATTCTTGCGATATATTGTAGCATGTGATATGGTATATATGCATGCCTGTTTTATATTATTGATTTATATATCTGTTGGTTCAAATGCTTATAGTTGCATAATACCTATGCTAGAGATAAGCGGTATTTGAGTTTACCCTTAATATAGGGGATAAAAGGTGAACATATTTCTAAACCGGGAGTCGATGTTCCCGAGAATAATATATATATATGGTTATAGTT
This sequence comes from Apium graveolens, assembly GCF_009905375.1. Lineage (NCBI taxonomy): Eukaryota > Viridiplantae > Streptophyta > Magnoliopsida > Apiales > Apiaceae > Apium > Apium graveolens. The sequence continues at coordinate 34,764,167 of NC_133657.1, read as the reverse complement.
TTCAAAACTATTAATTGAATAAGGTTTATTCGATAACTTTATCTTTATTTTATTATTTGAATATTATTTCGAATATTTATCCGAGGACTTATGACTCCTTTTATTGTATTAATTGAATATTATTTTGAATATTCATTTGAGGATGTATGACTCCTTTATTTTATTTAATGAATATTATTTATAATATTCATTCGAGGTATTATGACTCTGCTTATTATTTAATAATATTCTTTATTTTATTAAAGAATAAGGTGTCGATAATCAAACTTATCTTTGATGATTCAATAAAGATAGTACTTTCGTATAAGTATATCTTTGGTTATTTAATACTCATTTCAAGTATAAGTTTTACAACATCTACTTCAATTATTTTTATAAAGATTATTCTTTATGGGAATATTATTTAAATAATAATATTCAGATATTTTCTAATATATTGGGACCGATTTATTTTGTTAAATCAGCATCACTCCAAACATTCTTAAAAATGTTTTGCGAGCCTTCAAAATGATTTTTAAAAGTTAGAGCGGATCCCAAAACTCATTTTTATATTTAAGATCCTCCTTTCGAAGGGGATTTAAATACTCGCTCAAAACCTGAGGGATCCGGCTCTGTGGTGTGTTTTATATTCGCAACAAGGTTGCTGTCTTGATAAAAGAATTTTGATTACTTACCCAACACTCGGGAAGTAAAATTCTTGGAACAAGTTAATCCATTAACAGGCATCGCCTGGGAAATATCGGTGAGTTTTCTTTTCCAACTAGATACGACTTCTTGGTGGAGCCGTATCAACAAGTTTCTACTTGGGGAAAGTGGGGACGAGCTTTACGTTTCAGAGTTATGGATTTCATCTGAACTAGGAGTGGCGTAAGTGGTCGAGTAGCGCCGACCCAGCCTTATTATATTGGCCCAAATGGCCTGGAAGTTCCGCTAAGGCGGTCCATTCCTTAGGAGTTCAGTGTTCGGTTGACAAGTAAATCCGACAGGTTCTCCTCTACATGTAGAAAATGGTGGGGTTGCACTACTACGACTGATCATCGTAAGTGGTCTTCCTGGCGCGGTAAACTCCCGTAATGAGTTCATCATCCAATTGGATATTTCTGCAGCACTACCCAGAGCACTTCGATAGAAAGGCTACGGTTGGGCGATTGTTGAGTGTTGGCAGGGTCAAGTTTTCAAAATGATGTTTGCATCAAATGAAGTATCTCATAACTTCATTTTATTTTGATGATATTTTAAAGATTGAATTTATTCAAGTATTATCTTGTAGTCTCGTCTATGTGATGAACTTTTGAACTAATTATAACTTGAACGGTGGTAGTTCAAGTAGTATTTGGAAAAGATATAAGTATATTGGAGTATCTAGTAACTTCATCTTTTAAACTTATATCTAGTAAATGATTATCTTATGCATGTCAAAGATTTTCAGAAAAACGTTGAGACAAGGTTAGATATATGAGATCACCTTGCAACGATATTTTTATACAGTTATACACTGGAACTCTGTGTGTATTATGCATGGAAGAGGACTTCCAATATTTTGAAAAGTATATATGTATATATATACTGAATATTTTGCGACTTCATCGCATTAAGATATTAACTTGGTTCATTTCTTTTGACCAAGACTTTCATGAGTACTATGAGAAGGCTCATATATTGTTAATCATTATACATATTATTTTGGTGGGCTTGCTGCTCACCCTTGCTTTATTCTTTCATCACACAACAACAGATAGAAAAGATGAACAGGACCAAGCTCCCGATTCACGAGCGGATAGGAAACGTTCCGCAGTTTCCTATAGGCGTTGATATCGCTGTAGCTGAGGTAGGAACTACCAATAGGCTAGGCTTTCAACTTTCGATGTACCAGATTTATGTATATTTATGAATTGTAATAATGGCAAAGAAAATGTAAATTTATTCAGAAAACCTTTTAAGGTGTATTGGCAGATAACTGTGGAATAAAATGACTTGTGATTATTTTTGGATGTTCATCTCTGAGACTATAACTTGTGGTGTGTGTGTTTATTGTGGGGTCACAGTACAGAGTAGTTGATTAATTATTAAGATTGGGTGTTATTAAGGGAAATGCAACTCGTGACAACCCGGATCCCCGACCCCGGATTTGGGGGTGTTACACGGCTATTTTAGGCAATTTATATTGGGTAATTTACTTTTCTTTATTATTTTCATCCATTATTTTTGGGATAGTATAAAAGCTTATTTCATTCCAATTATTTTCTTTTATCATTCTCAAATTCAACTGCTTTTATTTCATTCTCTCTCAAGCAAATATCCTCTTTCTCTTCAAGCTTTCATTTTCTAACAATGGCACCTGTAGTAAAGATTATGTCTCAAACTGGATTCATTTATGAGAAGAACAACTTCACTACTTTGGTCGATAAGGGTATTCAGCAATCAAAAGACTATCACAAGATGATGGACTTTGTGAAGAACTGCAAGTTAAGTTATGCCATACTTGAATCACCCACTATTTTCTGTGAAGTTGTTGAAGAGATGTGGACCACTGCAATCTACAACTCTACTGACAAAATCATCACTCTAACTATCAAAGGTAATGAGTTCTGTATCAATAGTGATGTGATAAAAGTATGTTTCAAAATTCCTGATAATAATGTAACTTCACCACACAATGACACTGATATTATCAATATGCTTAATTCCATGCATTATGCACTTTCTACTACTAAACTAAGTGATATTAGAAGATTAGGTCTTAGGAAGGAATGGAGTTTCATGTGTGATGTTGTGACTAAAGTTTTCTCTGGAAAAATCAGTAATTTTGATTCTGTGAACATTTCCATGCTTAACATGCTATACATGCTAGTTATAGATAAATTTTACAATTTCAATGACCTTGTCTTGTATGAGTTAGGTTTTAAACTAGGTGAGTTAGCCAAAAGGGGAAAGAATGTATATTATGCTAGATTGTTCATGCTATTGCCTAACCATCTTTGTCAAGAGATTATACTTGAGAACCCAAACAACAAATTGGCTTGTTGGGTTCAAGAGAGAAGAATCATTGCAGATTTGAACAGAGCCAACCATCATAGGGATGTACCAATGTTCTACTTTCCTGTAATGCAGACACCTCAGGTAAGTGAGGTAAGTTCATCCATACCCTCAACTATTCCAATCTCCTCAATTTCTTTGAGTTCAGGAGTAGCTATGGAAACTGTGACAATGACCAAACAGTTGCCTACCAAAGCTGCCAAAACAACTGTAATTTCTAAATCTAAGTCAAAGAAAACCCCCTCTAGTATCTCTCAAAAGGTACCAGTTGAAAAATCCACCAAAGCCAAAGAGGGTAGTGTGAAGGAGGGTCAGTTAGGTGAGGGAAGGGGTGAACATCAAAGAAACCCCAAGGATAAGGTTGGAGAGTTGAGTGAATCCCAGCCTAGCCACACTGCAGTTTCCCAACAAACTGTAGTGCTTAAAAAGGACAAAAGCTCACTTCTAGCTACATCCTCCCAAAAGGATGTGGCTATTGAACAAAGCTCTCAGCCAAGAGCACAGGCCAAAAGGGTTAGGGACACAAGCTCACCCCAAACTTATACAAGAAAGAAGAAATCCAAAATCACTGGGGATGCACAGGGCACACACACAGTGCAAACTGGTGCTAAAGACACAGTCCCTGTACTTTCTCAAATTCAGTTTGATGTGGCTCCAATAAATGTGGAGTCACAGCCAAAATCTCTTATAATAGAAGCCTCTGAAACACCATACTCACCAACAAACTCTCTGGAAGTGGATATGATAAACACTTCAATTCCTGATTCCCCTTCTTTAACTCTGTTGGGGAAGCCAAAATCTAGTGCAAGTGAGCATCATCTTTTAGATGATTTGTTGCCTCACTTGCCAATTCTTTCAGATACTATTGTGACATCTGTGCCTCAAATAACTTCAATCAACACAGAGTCAACAATAGTTTCTCTTCCCACCTCATTCATTCCTACTCTCTCGATGGATATTGCTCATCCGTCGAGTAGTGATTGTATCCCGACAGATAAGCTTAACAGTAGTTATCCGTCGGATAGCTTTACCACTCACCCGATGGATATCACTTATCCGTCGAGTGTCTCTGCACAACTTCAAACATCAATTATTTCTAGTGCAGAAGATTTAGTGGTAATACAGTCACTCTTAGGACTGAGAGAGGAGAGTGCATTGAGTGAGAGGCTGGGTTGCTCCCAGGCAAAAGGAGAGGAAAAGAGTGAATCTCAGCAATCCATTTATTCAAGATTGGCAAAAGTGAGTGAGAGGAGTCCCACCTTAGTAGGTGAAGGTGAGGGTGTGAGGGTGGGGAGCCAGGGTGAGACCCTGATGCAACAAAAGAGAGATTATGAGAGAAAGGCAGGTACAGGAGAAATAAGGGTGGATCCAGCCATTTCTAGTGAGTCAATGATTGTGGATGATGCTGAAAAGGGAAGACAATTTCAGCAATATTATAAAGCTGAAATTGATAACATTTCCTTGGATGCTAACACTTTTACTCATCCTGTGTCAGTCTATCAATTGTTGGCTGCTCAGGGCAATGTGGAGGCAGAACAGACTTTGAATTTAGTATACACCTCAGAATCTTTTCAAAGAGATAAAGCTGCTGTCAATAGGATGCCTTCTCAAACTGGTGAGCCATCTGAAGAATTTGGAGTAAATTCTAATGATGATGACTCTATTTTATTTGATGGAAGCATGAACTTAGGGGGAGATGAAGGCCCGAGTTCTATTCCTGATCTACCTGAATGGGCTTTGACTAAGGAATCCACTCCTAGACAATTCAATGTATCCTTTGTCAAACAGATTATATCTATTCAACAGGCCATTCAGAAGAGCTCCAATGCTGGTACCAAGGCTGTTCTTCAAGCTCACCTAGAGTCTTTACATCTAATGAAGCTCCAACAAGTCAGACAAAATCTGAGTGTAGATGAAATAAAAAGGGACATAGCTGACTTGAAGACTTATAATTCTGAGAAGCTGGATTCAGTAATGTCATATGGTACCATGCAAGATCTATTACTGAGACTGAGGAGAGAATCAGATTCTGAAAAGAAGCTGGCCAAACTAGAAGACAGAGTTCAAGTTATTGAGAATTCAGTGGCTATCCTTCTTCAAAATCAACAGACTCAGACAAATCTTCTCATGCAACTGGCTAAAGCACAAGGCCTAACTCCTCAACTTGATGATAACAAAAAGGAGGAGAGAGAATCAAGTAAGGAGGAAAAAGGACCAACTGAGGGGGAGAAACTTCAAGTGCAAAGCAGCAAAGTAATTGCACCTTCAATTACTATCTCCAAGCCAACAGTTGCAGATGGTATAGATCTAATTAAAGCAGCAACATCAAATTTGACAGTTGCTGAAAAAGGAAAGTTGAGTTTGATCAACTCGGATAAGATTAATAAGGAGCTACAGAAAAAGTTTGAACTTATCAAGGAGCCAGTTAAGTCAGCCATCCATCACTCTCATGTCAAGCCAATCAGTGTGAATGAGATGAGCATGAATTATCTGGTTTAGAGGACAATCTTCCTGCATCAAGTCTCCAAAGGCTGAAACAATTCTTAAACCAAGGGCAAATTATCCAAAATCATCTTTGAAGAACCCCTTGGACATTGTGTATGAGACACCCAAGCCTGATGAAAAGAAGCTTCTATCAAGATCTATTATCTTCTATAAAGATCCAGCTGATTCAACTTCAAAAATGAGAATTGCTAAGATATTCAGAAATGGAAAGGAAATTTGTGTGGTAGCTGGACATCCACAATTTGCTCAAGCAAAGAGAGAAGAAAAAGCCAGATTAAAGCAGGAAAAGAGGCAAGCTGCTCTAGATGTAAATAAGTCTAAACAAAAGAAAGAGCAGATTGCTATCTTGGCCAAGCTACAGGCTGTAAACTCTTCTCAACAAATTCCCTCTCAACCATCTGAAGCTGCTGAATCAAAGAAGAAAATTGAAGAACAAAAGAAATCCCCAAGGAAGAAAGAATTGGCTAGAAGAACAAAAAGGAAACTGGATGTTGTTGACAAGGAATTGGGAGATCAATTTCCTAAGGAATCCACAACAGCTACAACTCAAGCATCAAAGCCCTCTGTGGTTTTTGAAGACATAAGGGTGGTGGATCCCTACAGGAATATACATGGTGAACCTATTGTGCCAAAGGATGAGCCAATAGAGTGGGATAACATACCAGTTCCTAACTTCAGCCTACCAATCCTTAGCAAGCCAAAAAGGACAAAGTCAAGGGCAGTCAAGAAAGTGAAGTTGTCACCTCTCAAATCCAAGTCAGTAGTTAAAGCTCAACCCAAAGTCAACAGGGGAGACTACTTGTACTTGTGTGACATCAAAGAATTTTCAGATCTAAATCTTTATCTGGATGAAGTGAGGGGAATTGATGCATACAGGAACCTGCCTGAAAGGTTAGTGTTCAAGTACAAAGGAGGAAGGGAGATTTAGTGGCCACTTCACAGGATTCTTCAAGAGAGCCCAGCTGTGCTGATTAAAGTTTATTCATCCTTCAAGAAAAACTTTGGGTTCAATGTAACTGCAAGAAGACTAGTATTGAAGAAGATTGAAGAACTAAGGAGTGTTAGAGCTAAAGATGCACTCCCAAAGACTCTAATCATCCCATACACAGGGAAAAGAGTGCATCTAAGGCCCTACTGGCTGATGGAATTCATGGATGACAAGGGTGTGAGAAGATTCTTCAGATTAGAAGACCAACTGAGTATCTCTAGCAATGAGACTCTCTTGGAAATGCAAGAAAAGCTAGATCTCTCAGAATCTGATGAACTGGAATTCCATAGGCAGCTCCAGAATCAAATTGAGGAAAATAACAGAAAGCTTGGAAGAAGATCCAGACCTTCAAGGAACTAGAAAAATCTGCTCAGGCTAGAGGAGCATCTTGAATTGACTGTGAGCCAAACCTTGTACATTTTGTTTAATTAAAGCACTTTCAGTTTATCTACTTATCTTCAAAGATGTATGTTCAGGATGTTTTGTTATCATCAAGTATCTCTTAATTTATGGCTACAATTCCAGTAGACATAAATTGGGGGAGATTGTTGTGCATATGTTGTGTACTTGATGATTTCATAAACAAAACATCTAAGTAGATTTTACTTAGTGAAATTATGTAGCACTCGACGGATAAGAATTATAGTCCCGACGGATAACTCATTATAGTCCCGACGGATGATTAACTTATTATCCATCGAGTGAGTAGCTTATGTAATAATAAGTTTGTAGCACAATTATGTATGCACCTTTGTATATAATCTGTAGTAGCATATAAGTCATGTTGACTTTAACTAGATATGCAGAATAGGTTGATTAATTGTACATAAATGATGTCATGTAATTCTGCATAAGTGAAATAGAGTCAAGTGCCAAAATAGCTACTGACGGATGATTAACAAAGCCAACGACAGATGATCAAATGAAAATCAACGGATGTTTAATATAGCAGTCGACGGATGATCAATTAAGCCATCAACGGATGTTCTGAAAGTCGACGGATGATCATATGAAGAATTCAAACAGCAGTTGAATAGTGAAAGCAGACACACAGCCGTCGAGATGTATACAAACACACTGTGGAAGCCCATTAATTGGGTAATAGAGGACGAAAAACAGCAAAGCTTAAAACTGATAGTTTTTATATTTGTTCAGTCTTTTTGACTTTGTAATCTTGGTATTATATAAACCAAGAGTGTAGCAAATAGAAAAATAACTGAGATAGCTGAGAAACACAAAAACAGAGAAATCTTTGTAAGCAGAATCATTAGCATTTCATGTATTCTCAGTAGTTCCATTTGTAAGCAGCTGTGAGCATTCCTGCACACAGAGTCCTCTCGATATATTATATATATCTCTGGTGGAATTGTTTAAATCCACCAGAAAGTTTTTAAAGACTCTTGTTTTTAATTACTTATGTTTTGATTCAATTAAGTTTCTATTCCGCATTGTGCTAATCAAAACATTATATCTATATTCGAGTTGGACATTTTTATTTCAAGAAAAAGGTTCAAGAATTCCATTCAACCTCCCTTCTGTAATTCTTGCTATATTGTTAAGGGACTAATATCACACCACCCACACTAGAAGAATCGGTGGTTTTGCTGCTTACTTGCGTTCTTTGTCTCTTGGGTGACATTGGAATTGAGAATAAGAGTTATGTGTTTGACCGAGAATTTGTGTTTGAGAATTTGTGAAGTGGTGGAGAAGTTTGTGTATAAGTGTATGTATTTATAGGTGGTGAAAACAGAATTATATATGGAATAGAAGTGGGAATTGATTATGGGAATAGTGGAAATAATGGGTTTGATTTGGAGAAGGAAATTTGGGATGTGGGAGAGTAAAATTCGGGTAGGAATTGATTTTATATTGAAAATCCCAAATTTCTCTTCATAAAACTGCCTTTTATTTTTTTCTGATTCGGGTCCCCAGCACGGCCGCGTGCTAGACTAGCGTGGCCTGCATAACTTCTGCCTAATCGGCACGGCCACGTGCTAGGTCAGCGCGGGTGCGCGCAACTTCTTCCTAATCAGCGCGGCCTCGTGCTAGATCAGCGCGGGCGCGCTCGATCAGCGTGGGTGCGCCTGGTTTTTGTAATCCCAGCGCGGGCACGCGCTAGATCAGCACGGGCGCGCTAAGCTTCTGATGTTGGCCCTGTATTTTTCTGTTTTTCTGTTTTTTTTTGTGTTTTTCTCTTTTCTTCTTGCTTCCTCTACCTACTAATGTACAACAAACTTGGGTTGCCTCCCAAGAAGCGCTTGCTTTACGTCGTTAGCTTGACATAGAAACTCGAGATCAAACGGATAACAAAACGGAACTAACCACCTCGCCGTTTGCCATATCACCATAGTAATGCTTCAATCTTTGACCATTTACTTTAAACGCTTGGTTTGGATCATTCTCAAAAATCTCCACCGCTCCACGTGGAAACACAATTTTGACCACAAATGGCCCTGACCACCTTGACTTCAACTTTCCAGGAAAAAGACGGAGACGAGAGCTGAACAAAAAAACTTGTTGCCCTGACACAAATGATTTGAGCACTAGACCCCGATCGTGCCATCTCTTGACTTTTGCCTTATACATTTTGTTGTTCTCATAAGCTTGAAGTCGAAACTCGTAGAGCTCATTCAATTGAAGCATCCTCTTCTTTCCACCTGCATCCAAATCCATATTCAATTTCTTCAAAGCCCAATACGCTTTATGCTCTAGCTCCACCGGTAAATGACAGCCCTTACCATAAACCAACTGATACGATGACATCCCTCGAGGAGTCTTGTATGTTGTTCTATACACCCAAACAGCTTCATCAAGCTTCAAAGACCAATCTTTTCTCGATGGACACATAACTTTCTCTAAAATGCACTTGATCTTCCTGTTAGATACCTCTGCTAGACCATTCGTCTGAGGATGATAAGCTGTAGAAATGCGATGATTCACATTATACCTTTGCATCATAGCAGTGTGCTCGCAGTTACAGAAATCCGACCCCTCATCACTGATTATGACTCTTGGAGTTCCAAATCTTGTGAATATCTGCTTGTGAAGAAAATTAAGCACTACCTTCACATCGTTCGTTTGCAACGCCTTAACTTTAACCCAGTTTGACACATAATCCTCCGCCAACAAGATATACTGATTGTTACAAGATGAGACAAATGGCCCCATGAAGTCAATTCCCCAAACATCGAAGACTTTAACCTCGAGAAGCACATTAAGAGGCATATCATCCCTCTTGGACATATTACCCACACGTTGACATCGGTCACATTTCAAAATAAACTGATGAGCATCTTTAAATAAAGTTGGCCAAAAGAAACCTGCTTGAAGAATATGAGATGTTGTCTTTTCTCCACCATAATGTATTTCATAAGCCGTTGAGTGGCAATCTCGCAAGATCCCCCCCGTTTCGCTGTAAGGAATACATCTCCTGATGATTTGGTCAGCTCCTTGACAAAAAAGAAACGGCTCATCCCACATATACCACTTCACTTCATGTAGAAACTTCTTCCTTTGAGAGGAAGTCAACTCTTGAGGCATAACGTTACTCACAAGGTAGTTCACTATATCGGCGAACCACGGTTCTTCTGCTTGCACTCCAAATAACTGCTCGTCGGGAAAGATTCATTAATCAAAGACTTATCTTGTGAAGTAGCAATTGGATCATCTAAACGCGAGAGATGATCGGCGACTTGATTTTCAGTTTCTTTTCTGTCCTTGATCTCTAATTCAAACTCATGAAGTAAAAGAACCCATCGAATCAACCTAAGCTTCGAGTCCTTCTTTGAGACGAGATATTGAATTGCAGCGTGATTGATGAAAAGTGTCACCTTCGTCCCAAATAGATAAGATTAAAATTTCTCAAAACCATACACGATAGCTAAAAGTTCTTTCTCAATAGTGGTGTAATTCAGTTGAGCACCATTAAGAGTCTTACTAGCATAGTGGACTACATGAAATATGGTGTTCTTACGTTGCCCAAGAACTGCTCCAACTGCATAGTCACTCACATCGCACATCATTTCAAATGGTTAAGACCAATCAGGTGCAGTTATGACAGGTGCCGTAATCAAACTCTTCTTCAATGTTTCAAAAGCAGCAAGGCACTCGTCATTAGACTTGAAAGGAACGTTTTTCTCTAGTAAATTCCACAATGGCTTCGAAATCTTCGAGAAATCTTTGATGAATCGCCTATAGAAACCCGCATGACCAAGGAAACTGCGAATTCCCTTAACAGATATTGGTGGAGGAAGATTTTCGATCACCCCCACCTTGGCTTTGTCCACCTCTAAACCTTTACTAGAAAGCTTGTGACCAAGAATGATGCCTTGGCGTACCATAAAATGATATTTCTCCCAATTGAGAACCAAGTTGGTTTCAACGTACCTTTTCAGCACTAACCCAAGATTGTGCAAGCATTCGTCATAAGAAGTTCTAAAGACAGAGAAATCGTCCATGAATACTTCCATATTATTTCCAATCATATCAGAGAAGATAACCATCATACATCTCTGAAAAGTGGCTGGCGCTCCACATAGCCCAAAAGAAACTCTTCGGAAAGCAAAAGTGCCAAAAGAACATGTGAATGTAGTCTTCTCTTGATCTTCTGGAGCGATACAAATCTGATTATATCCCGAGTAGCCATCCAGAAGACAATAGTAATCATGCCCAGCCAATCTATCAAGCATCTAATCAATGAAAGTAAGAGGGAAGTCATCCTTCCTTTTAGCCTTGTTCAGCTTCCTATAATCCATGCAAACTCTCCACCCCGTGACTGTTCATGTAGGAATAAGCTCATTCTTCTCATTTGCTACCACAGTTATACCACCTTTCTTTGGCACACACTGAACAGGGCTCACCCATGAACTGTCAGAAATAGGATAGATGATCCCTGCATCTAGCCACTTGAGGATTTCCTTCTTCTCAACCTCTTTTATGATCGGATTTAGCCTTCTCTGTTGCTCAATAGTAGGCTTGCTTCCATCTTCTAGCAGAATTTTGTGCATACAATACGAAGGGCTGATTTCCTTGATATCTGCTATAGTACAACCAATTGCCGATTTGAATTCTTTAGGAATTCTCAAAAGCTTCTCCTCATCGCTACCTGAAAGGTCAGATGCAATAATAACAGGCAAAGTAGATGCATCACCTAAAAATGCATACCTCAAATGTTCAGGTAAAGGGCTAAGCTCAATAGTAGGAGCTTCCTCAATAGATGGCTTGAGGCGCTTCAGAGAACTTTTCAGCTCCTCCAATCCAAGAGATTCAAAAGGCATATCCATCTTTTTCTTCTAGGGAGAAGCAATGAAATATTGCAAATGCTCATCACCTTCATCATCTTCACTATAGGAATTCCCCAACAAGGCTTTCTCTAAGGCATCAGAACTTAGCAATCGATCGAGTTCAGAATTAACCACAGAATCGACCATCTCTACCTTAAAACACTCTCATTTTCCGTAGAGAATTTCATGGCATTGAACACATTAAAAGTCACATCTTGATGCATCACTCACATGGTAAGCTCACCTTTCTGCACATCTATCAAGGTTCGTCCAGTAACCAAGAAAGGTCTTCCCAAGATTATGGGAATTTTCTTATCCTCCTCGAAATCAAGAATTACAAAATCAGCAGGGAAGATGAGTTTATCCACCTTGACCAAGACATCCTCCACAATACCTCGTGGATATGTAATAGAATGATCAGCCAACTGCAAAGTCATGTATGTAGGCTTTGGACCAGGCAAGTCCAACTTTTTGAAGATTGACAAGGGCATCATATTGATGCTATCTCCCAAGTCACATAGAAACTTATCAAATGACACCTTTCCAATGGTGCAAGGAATAGTGAAGCTTCCAGGGTCTTTAAGCTTCGGAGGCAATTTCTGTTGCAGCATGGCACTACATTCCTCTGTGGGAGCAACGATCTCTAAGTCATCAAGCTTCACCTTCCTAGAGAGAATACCTTTCATGAACTTCACATAACTAGGAATTTGTTCGAGAGCTTCAGTGAAAGGTATGTTTATGTAAAGTTTCTTGAACACCTCCAGAAACTTTGCAAACTACTAGTCCAGCTTCTTCTTCAGCAGCCTCTTAGGAAAAGGAGGTGGAGGATAGATCTATTTCTCACCTGTATTACCCTCAGGAGGAATGTGCTTAATAGTAGTCTTCCTTGGTTCCACTTCTACTTCCTTCTACACTTCTTCTTCTTCAGCCTCTACTTCAGAATCTAAAGCCTTAGCCTTTTCCGGATTCGCAACCTTACCATCCCTCAATGTGATTGCTTTAACATGCTCCTTAGCTTCCTTCTTTCCTGGCACTTCAGTATCGCTCAGAAGCGTGCCAGGTTGACGACTTAGTAATGCATTAGAAATTTGTCCAATCTGATTCTCCAAGGTCTTGATAGAAACAGCTTGGCTCTTGCACATAAGCCTCAACTCCTCCAATTCAGATTTTTCATTAGCTTGAGGTAACTGATGAAGTTGAAGTTGTTGCCTCGAGGCATATTGCGGTTGCTGAAAACCAGGAGGGTTATACTGCTTTGCTGTGTATGGCTGATAAGATTGTTGCATTGCATTCTGATTGTTGCTCCAGCTGAAGTTAGGATGATTGTGGTTATTCAGATGATAAGTGGCTGGATCTTGCTGTTGTGATCTCTGAAAGTTGCTCACAAATTGAGCCGATTCTCTAGAAATAGCACACTGTTCAGTTTCATGTGCCCCCGCACAAAGCTCACAAACACTAGTGATTTGATTAACTCCATAATTAGCCAAAGAGTCCACTTTCATCGTCAAAGCTTAAAATTAAGCAGCTATAACAGTAGCTTGATCTACTTCCAGAATTCCTGCTACCTTTCCTTGCAACACTCTTTGTGTAGGATTCTGGTATTTATTGATTGTCATTAGCTCAATCAACTCATAAGCTTCATTGTAGCTTTTAGCCCATAAGGCTCCTCCAAATGCTGCATCGAGTATAGGTCTAGATTGCGCACCTAAACCATTATAGAAACTGTTGATAATCATCCAATAGGCATGCCATAGTGTGGGCACTTCCTTAGCATCTCTTTGTAACGGTCCCAAGCCTCACACAGAGATTCACCAGTTTGCTGCGCAAACTGAGTAAGAGCATTCCTGATTGCAGCAGTCTTTTCCATAGGAAAGAATTTAGTGAGAAACTTTTGAGCAAGATCCTCCCATCTGGTGATAGACCCTGGTGGTAGAGAATGTAACCAGCACTTCCCTTTATCCCTCAAAGAGAATGGAAATAGTCGCATCTTGATAGCATCTTCAGTCACATCCTTGAACTTGAAAGTGTCATAGATCTCGATAAAATTCCTGATATGCATGTTTGGGTCTTCAGTAGGAGAACCCCCAAACTGAACTGAGTTCTGTATCATCTGAATCGTGCTCGACTTGATCTCAAAAGTGTTAGCCGTGATGGCTAGCCTGATGATGCTTGACTGAATATCATTGATCTTAGGCTTAGAATAGTCCATCAAAGCCTTAGTATTATTTTCTTGATCTCCCATCTCCAATAAAGATGGTTCTTCAATTTTTTCTTCTTTTTCTTCTACTACTTTCTCTTCGTCCTCAAAATCTTCCTTTGTTCCTCTACAACTTCTTCCTCGTCTTTATCCATAATTCTCCTATGAGCTCACGAATGCGTATGCATACACGATCGCTAGAGTACCATAAATATGACAAAAAAAAGAGTAGGTAAGTAACAACGTCCAAGTCAATGAAATTTAACGATCACTGATGACAAACACATAAACTAAAAGTTAACACTGAAGTCCCCGGCAGCGGCGCCAAAAACTTGTTAGGGCTAAACACGCGCTAATATTCACGCAAGTATACGCGATCAAAAGTAATATAGAGTTGTTTCTAGTTCGTTCCCACAAACACTGATTTGGTTAACTATGTGATTTATGCACTTATACATCGATGATATGGTTATTATTCAATGCTAAGACGATAACAAATTGAGGTTGATTATAACTATGAATTAAACTAACAATTATAACTAAGAGAGTAAAAGATAGTTATATATTATATGAGACAAATAAGGGATTATAACTTCATTAAATACTTCATTCAATAGCCTTATTATTCTTAACCTTAGCATGCAATGATGATGACACTAATCAGATAACATGATACTACTAAATGCCAACTTTCGTTGCATGAATAACATACTACTAGACAACCACAAAAGAGATAGAAGCTGAATAGACACCAATTATATTGAGACCCTATATGTCTATAGAATTTGACAACATTATGACTTAAAGCACAAGTTATCTATCATGTTTACACAGGAAAAGTAAGATGGTTAAAATTACCTACAGACAATGCGTAACAATAGCACATGAACCTATGCTAGCATGGCAAATTCTAAATCCTTAAATTCACGGTCGCTTCATTAAAGATTAATAAGCTATCTTATAAGTTCATGATGCTTATAAGATGAATAAGCACAACCAATACTACGTTATCATACATCCACCACACACTAAGGTATCGAAATAAATTAACTAAAGAAATCCATAAGTAAATCCGCTAGAACCCCACGATAACGATTAGCCCATAATCGGACTCATCATCAACGTGGGTTTCGATGAGAGCATGGTATAATGAATATAGTCTTTATACTGATTAAATAATAAAACCAAGTCCGAAACAAGAGTAAGGGTCAAAAATAAGAAAAATAGCATCCAAGTTACAACTTAGAACAAAGATTCACAAGTAAAAACAAGATCTTCTTCATCGTTGTTGAATCGTGCTAAAACGGTCTTTTTACGCCTCTCATTGTGCTCTGGAACGTCCCTCTCTTGGAAAACGTCCTTTATTTAAATATATATAGCAGCCTATGCAATTAGAAGTCCTCCAATTAGAATTTGAGTAGAATCAGGATTTCTTCATCCCGACCCGGTGCGGCCGCGCGCTTCATCAACAGGGTCGCGCTGTCTTGCTGTTGTTTGGGCGCGGTCGCGCGGAAGATTAGCGTGGGCGCGCCGTGCTTCTGGAAAAACTTATTCTTTTCTTTAATTCTTGCTACAATTGAGTTGGCTTCCCGAGCTTTATTCCTTGGACATCATCCTAACACCATATTAGCACCAAAACAATGCTAATTCACCTGATTCCTGGATTAATGCCTGAAATGCAAAAATACTAGAAAACAAATTAAAACACCAACAACTTGAGTACAAATGCATCAATTCAAAGCTTAATAGAGCATTATAAAGTGTCATAAATGCCACTCAACACTATGCAGTTGGGTATTGATCCGCACTGTATCCTGACTGATCAGCAGGGTTGGTTCTAGTGTCCAGTCTAATTTATAGTTGATCTCCATTAACAACATTCCTTCTTGAAAAGTTTTATATTCCAAAACCGGACAAAACCCTGATTCGGGTAATGAATCTGGGAATTGCTTGTCACTTTTGATTAATAATTAAGGGTTGGTAACAACTAATGTTTATTCGCTGAACTCCCTCAAATAAATAGAATTGTCTAAAATTATTTAAAGATTTTGTTCGGAAAAGTTCTTTTGATATTGATATTTGGAAATCATTTTTGGCTCACTCTTTCTTTATAAATTCTTATTTCTTTCAGCAACAAAAGAGGATAAAAGGAAATAGCTTTTGATAGACAACAGATTTTAGAAAGATCTCCACCGCAAGAAGATGAAGGTGTTAGAAAAATATAAGACAAGGGAATTAGTACAAAGGTATTTAAAATTGTATTTTAGTTGTTGTGAATTGTAGAAGGTTAGATTCTTGTTTCATACCATAACCTGTAAATGATCCAGAGTTAAGGGGTTATTTGTATATTATTTTATATTATGTAAAGATTGTTTAGTGACACCAAATCTTGACCCCGGATTTGGGCTGTTACAAGTTGTTATCAGAGCAACAAGTTATTGGTCCCTGAAATAAGAATATGTGAGAGTAAGATAAGAGTGATAAGGAAGACCCTAGGTATACTCGTTTTAAGTTTGAATTGAGCGCGAATTAGGGTTAGCAAATCCGATATGGAATTAGTAAGATATGATATTGTTGAGAAAAGTGTAAGGTGAATATAGCAACGCTATAGATATATTAAGTTCCTAGATCTTTTAGTTGCAAAGGATTGATAGCTCGATGGAGACTGGGTAAGAGTAGAAAGAAGATGCGACCTTATCTGCAGATAGAACATTGAATTGCATTAGTGGTTGTAAGTATAACATCAAGGACGACGACGAGAATATCAAAGACAGAGGCAGGAGTCAGCATCAGGTTAGACTTACGAATAAAATGGTATACAATGGTAAATAGAAAACATACCAAAGTGGAGAGACCCTTATATGGGCATTCTTTTAATTAGATATTTCATTAGCGGATTATAAGAATAGCAAGTAACTTATATAGTTATGACGACCAAATATTTGATTTTCAAAATTTTAAAATGAGATTTCGAATAAGATTTTCTTAATCAACTTTCAGAAGATCTTTGCATAAAATGAGTTTCACAATTTGGCTGTCGAAGTACTACTTAAGTTCTTGTTATTATAAATAGAGAATGACCTAAAAGAAGAATGGATCTAGATTCATTGTTGTTAGTTCGGAGGACCAAGTAGAACCACTACCAGGAAGAAAGTTTAAAGTATTCCCGTAAAAGACAGATGTAAACTTTGTTTAATAATATCAATAATTGAATCAACATGTTAAAACATTATTTACCTAATTCGTAAGATTATTAAAATTTAACAAGATTCGTGATTCAAAAAGACAAAGGATAATTGAAGTAAATAGAAGACTCTTCTAGATGATTGGCGAAGAATAATATTCCTATCGACGAAGTTGGGAAGTTGCGTGATCGATAGTTATTCTACGCAGTATACATGAAAATGGAAGCAGTGATTATAAATTTCGTAAGGACGCGCTAATGATCGAATCATGAAAGTATTTAATGTGAAGGCATTTCCAGACGACCGTTCGAAGTTATGATGTGACCGAAATTATGAATCTGTTATTCGAATGGTCCTTGAAGGTATATTTTAGTGAAGCGTGGATGGTGACCAACAGTGTCATTCTTTTCCTTAATACGATAGCATATATTCTTCTTGATTCTTGAATACGTATGAGCTTCTTTGATCGATAAATTATATGAGGTGAAAACGAAAGAAAATTTATGGTACCTTATAAATTATTTCTCTTCTCAGAATATTGCTTCCTGATTGAGACAAACAGTGTTGTGATGTGATGCTTTATCGGAATGATGAAGAGTCGGGTGGGATGCCACCTAATCATGTGTTGTATGTCATATAGTGTGAAAGACTGACCATCTTGAGTACGAATATGGTTGTCTCATTCATATCTAAATCCTCACTCATTCTTCTTCCTCCAATTATGATTTATTGACTTACAAATTCTCCCAATTATTTTGTGGCATTGTTGTTCTTTACCCATCTTTTTAATCAAAATCATATACACAAACCCTCCTCATGCATAAAGTCTATTCTTTGAAGATTTTAAAAGAAATGGAACAGTCCCGTGTAATAGGTGGAGTTACATGTCGAATATAGATATGATAGCCAGTCGATAAATGGTGGACACCTGCAGGAAAGGAAGAATGGATACACCGATAACGTGGTCGTGGCAAAGACATCAAATCAGACATTTGATCTTGTAACGAGTATCTCATCTGTACGGTAGAGTGCGCTAATGCGATCCACTTTAAAACAGAAGATTTCGATATGAAATGAATAGTTAGTGAACCATAATAAATAAATTAATTATAAAATAAGGAAGTAAAGTTGTGTACATCAGACAAAGATAACGAGTGTCAGGACAACAACCGAAGATCAAGGAATTCTGAACAATAACTCAGACAGACAATTAATATGTGAAGCATTCCTTCGTCGCGGGAAGATATTTGTCGTGAAGATTCAAGATCGAAGAAATCTTAATTGCAAACAATTTTCAACGTGTTCTTCAAGAAATTGTGAGGTTCTCTAACTTGAGTAAATAAGTTACGGTGAATTTAATACCCATAACCGGGCCAGTGACAAAAGTTCGATACGGGAACATAAGTGGAGATGAAGTAATGGTGATTCGACTATGAAATCTTTTAAGGAATAATGATCTAAAACTAATTGAGTCTTCACCAGAGTGCAATAACGATAGTTGAGACCATGCGTGGTTATTGAAAGATAAATAGATTAATTAATAAAAATAAGTGTATATCATGAAAGATAGAGGATTGGTGTGCTTATTTGAAGGACGCGACATAATTCTTAAGATTAATTACACACTAGTAGTAATGGTAAGAAATAAGATTAAAAGATGTTCTTGAGAAGGATTTATGAATAGGCATAAGTAATATGAACTGTTAATTAGAAAGCTTGGATTTAAAAGAAAAGTTAAAAGAATCGCGAAATAAAGTTTTTGAGAAATAACAAGGTAATTTTAAGTTCATTAATGACATTTAGTAATACTCTGAAAGAACTGAGAAAAAGGTATGGTTATATTAATTGTAATATCCGGGATATCGCGTGTAATTATTTTATTAATAAATGATTAATAAATGATTATTATGTGATTATTATGTGAATTATCTGATGATTGATATTGATAAATAGGTGTATATATGTGATTAAATGTGAGTATGTTAATTATATTATGTTCAGAATAAAATATAGATGCATGTGATATTTTTCTAGTAATTGTTTTATCGTTATTTGATTTTATAATGATTTACAGAGTTAATAATTATTTTCTGAATAATTACCGGGAATCGTCCAACCTCAATTGTTTTTACATTGTTACAACCTGAAACTCTTCCCAAAACTCATTCCTAACATAATCTGGTAATTCCAGACATTTTCCGTATTTTAACTTTTTCAATCCGGATTACGGTTTGACTCGCACGCATCCTGGCGTATAATTTTCGATACGATAATCATTTCGAGATATCAACAAAACCCGTATTCTCAAAAGACGGGATATTATTACATTATTTTTGTATAAAGTGTTTTATATAAAGCCCGGTTTGGATAATTATCCAATATGGGTATCAAATCAGATCATTTTTATAGTTACTTAACGGCTAAGCAACTAATTTAATGATCCAATACAATCCAACACGATCCAACATTCTATAAATATAAATAGCCCTTTTATTGTTTCATTTTAATCATTTAATCACAATCAGTCGGTCAAAACCCTTAGTTTACAGAGAAAATCTCTAAAAACGTTACGTTCTTGAAAATCAAACGCACGAACGAAGGCGTTATCGAACTCTGATTCAAGCGTGCAATATATCAAAACGAAGCTCTCGAAAAACCCTTTCTGAATCCACTATCTGTTTTTGTGCAAGAATTAAGGTATTTTCTTATTTAATTTTTTATTTCGAATTTATTAAAGATTAAATTATAAAAATTTGTTCTTGATGTTGTTGATATAATTTGATGATTCCATCGTGTAGATAATATTTTTCTGGTCAATTTGGTATATTATATGTCAAAAATAGAGTTCAATAACATGTAGAAAAGGGTGTTTGATTCTTGAATATTGAAATTAGGGTTAAATCGTTTGAATGTTCTAAATTGAAATTGGGATTTTAATTTGGTTGATTCTGGGTGGATTTGAAGGTTACAGAATTATAGATCGTGAAGTTTTGAGTCGATTCATACCATTGGTTTGCACGTCCGACGACGGAATCGCGTCGCCGGATTCTGGCGACTCGCGGCGGCGACAGTTGATTCCCGTCATTTAGCTGATTTTCTGATAATTCTGAGCACATATATGAATTCCTGGCATCGAGTGATGGTAGACTGAAGCTTCTGATTCATTTCTGGGCAGTTATGGTCGGCGCCGGAAAAGCTTCAGGCGGCGGCCATGACTTCTCCGGCGAACGGGGGGGAAGACAACTGTAACATTTACAGTTTAGTCCCCCGAATTTGCATACTTTGTATTTTCAATATTATGGTTTTAAAAACTTGCAATTTAACCCCTGATTTTTAAAATTATTTTAAAAATGAATTGTTTATTATTTAAAAAAAATCAGAATAATGTTTATTTAATTATTTTAAATTCAGAAAATACTTTTTAATTATTTATTTACTTAAAAACAAATCTAATTTATTTTATTAATTTATTTTAATTAGTTTTTAATTATTTTAATTAATAGATTAGTTGATATTAATGATTAATTAATTTAATTAATTTTAATTAATTTTAATTAATTTAATAATTAGATTTAATTATTTAAAATTAATTTAAAAATCCTGAAAAATAGTCTCGAGCTTTATAATATTATTTAAAATTATTTTCAAAGCTCGATAATTAGTATTAAATCATTTTAAAGTCTGATTTGAGTATTCGAACCCTGTTATTTAATTATAAAATGATTCGGAATCCCGTTTAAATTCCGAAAAATGTTCAAAAATTCATATTAAACATCTGGAAAATCATTTTAACCCCGAATCTTCTTTGAATAATTATTTTAATTAAATATCTTACGTGCTATGTGTTATATGTGATCTGATTGATGAATAATATGATTATACGTGTATTGTTTGATTATTTTATTCATAACTTTCAATCTGTACATCGGATTTGGGTGAAACGAAGGGTAGTTAGAAGCTTTTAACGAATAGAATGTGATGAGAAGTAGTATTGATAAGTACATGTGATGTTTAACAGAGGAAGCGAGATGTAGAAAGGGAAAGCAGGTAGTCAGTGAGTGGGAACCAATTGACAAGTGCTAGTAAAGTGAAAGTAAATTGTTAAGGCAAGTACCCTTGAACTTTCTTATACTATAATTGCAAGTATTCTCGAACTCTCTTCTTTATGTTGCAATTATTCCAAACAGTTCTTATCCTATACTGTAAGTACTTTGAAGTACTTAACCCTAAACCCTGATTCTTATTGATCTTGAGCCATAAGCCTTATTTTTATTATAAACCATTGATTGATGAATTCTCAGATACGAACCATACATATAAAATACTACTCCACAAATACATATATACCACATACAGGTTCTTGATACTGAATTGCTTGATATACCAACCCTTTTGCTTTGTTTAATAGAAGACCAATCCTTGTAACCCCTTAAACCTTGGGTCTTCTACTTTCTGATTCTTTCCTTGATTGAAAGCCAACCTTTATGATTCCATTGTTATACTTTCTTGGAATCATGAATCACCCTATGCTTCGAGATAAATGTTGTTTATGATTCAGTTTATTGATTTACATTGTTCATCATATTGTTATTCTGGAACTGGATTATTTTAAAATATGAACCAGATTCGTGGTCGGACTAGATTCGTTGTCATAGTAGGCCAACATGTGCCTTGGATCCAGTATATAGAGCAAAGCTGAGAGCCTTACTCGGGGTTAGTGCATGACTGATCAGCAGCCTAACCTTGGTTTTTAAAATAAAAGTCAATATCTAATTCTAATCACTGCTTATCAGTAAATTTGATTCCTTATATCATTTTAATTAATCATTGTTAATCTCAGTTACTGCTATTATGACTTTCTGAGCTAGTTAGCTCACTCTTGTAAATCTGTTTTATATTCTTTTCCAGTGAAAAAGGAAACTGGTGGTAGCGAGGATCCTCAGACAAGTGTGCGAGCTAGGTATTCAGGTTGAAATGGAATAGACTAGCAAATGATGTTTGGCTTGGTTGTGTTGATAGTCTGTAATAAAGTTTAAAACTTTAGTTATAAGATAAATAAGTTGGGAATTGGTACGTTTGTAATAAATAAGGTTGTGGCTTGTGGACATACTTTAAACTGCGTCGATCCGTAGAATATGGTAAGTAAAGTCACTGCATATATATTATTATATTCATAAATAGGTTTAAATATGGTATGTGTGTGTATGTGTTGTGGATCCCAAACTTCTGACCCGGGTTTGGAGGGCGTTACATTAATCATTGTTTGTTTAAGACCTTAGGTCAATTCAAAAGATGTATGCTATGTCAGTTAAGGGTATATATGGTGATCAACATGATATATTCTAAAGTATAGTGAATTGATGAGTTCGGTGGATGGAAGTGGATTGATGTGTTTGTAGATGGCTTGATTGACTGATGGTGTCGGCTTGAGTCCGACTGGTAGTCGATGGTATAAAGGAAGTGCTGCCCAAATTTTTAAAAATTACCATACTTTTAAGGAGAAAAAGTATACTTTCATATGTTATCGAGATTCCCATTGGTACGCCAAATGATTGCGATCCTGGTTCTTAAGAAAGATTATTATGACCAAACTGACTTTATATAATTGGTCTTTGATTCCAGTTAGCTAGTCATCACTTGGTTTAATTGATCAGTTAAAAGACTTAATTGATTAACTTTACCAACTAATGGTCAGTTAAATAGAGATCGATTCCAATTAGATTAAGTCAAATTCTGACATGATTTTTAGATCCGAAATCAAAGCAATTAGGAATTTGGAGGAAATTATGGCATTAGCAGAAATCGAAAGTTTAGTAGAATTAGCCACGATGTTACTGCAAGTTTGTGCGAGATTTTATCTAGATGAATATGCCATTTTGCAATAAACAAGAAGAACATTTTCAAGAACTGAAGGTTCAAGACAAAACAAAGAGATTTTATCATCTGTAATAGCTTTCCAGGAAGGACTTGAATGTATACCTATATCGAATGATGATTGAATGGAAGTTATTGTAAATAGTGGAAAACTCGCAAATACAAGTATCCAATATAAGACAGAGACTAATGAAATCCGCATGTGAACTCAGGAAAAAGAAATGTTGATCAATTGGGGAAAGCCAAATATGCGACCAGTGATGATTTAAACGAGACTAAGAAAATAGCTACCGATGGATTTTGATAATTCTGTTAGTAAGAATTTAAATACTATAAATAAAAGCCTTCATTCTAGTGTTAACTCCAGAAATGGCTTATCTAATAATGAACAGATTAGTATTATCGAGAAAAAAAAAGAAAAAAAGGGATCCCTTGTGTTTAAAAAAGATAATGAATGATATGAATGGAGAACTAATTCAGAAAGGAAGTGGAATCAAAAGGATGATAAAGAAATTTTATAAAATAGTCTAGGATATAAGCAAATTGTGAACGTCAGTTGTGCCAGAACTGATATAAGAATGAAGTGAAACGCCGATAATTGAAGATAGGAATTTCATTCAAATAATGCTCGTAAACAGGGAAGATTAAACGAAGGTATTGGTGGCCAATGTATTCCTTTTTTGGCACCCTATATGTACCATTTGGCTGCAGGATACCAGTGCTATTTTGTGACTGATCATCAGGAATATCATGAAATATAATTGGTTCCAATCTAAACTGTTGTTTCTAAATTGTTTTAATAATCATAGAATAAATAATTTATCAACCGATTCCTTTTTGAATAAAAGGGTGAAATGCAGTTTTGATTCAGTTTCTGATTTATGTTGATACTTACTTTGTTGTTAAAAATCAAAGGTGGTATTAATATAGATGATTGATGTTGACTTCAGCATGGGATGTTGTGAGCATCAAAGTTCGTACTGATATCTAATTTGATATGACAACAAAATGACTATTAACATCAAGAGTTCGGTTTGGAAAGGGTAGGACATGTAAGTAATTCTCGTAGCGACTTAAGAACTAAAACCTGCATAAAAGGGGTGAACATGATATCGTAATGATTTCAAAATAAATATAGTTTGTTAAGAGGTGGTATAGTCAAATCACTTGAGAACCAGAGATGAAGGAAGCGTCATTTGAATTACAAGGGATAGGTTAACTAAACCTAATTATTCTTTTATTGCTAAATACTCTACCCAAGGAGTAAGTTCAATATTACTTCAGGGAGATAGTAGCATGTTACCAGATTCAAGTATAAATTGTAATTAATCGATTTGATTAATATGTTGGCTAAAGTATGGGAAATGCTATGAACTGTGCTGAACCGAAATAAGTTATACCATTCATAAATAGATAGGCACATATAAGGCAAAAGTAAGAAATAGGGGTTGTTTAAATCGTGGTAACTCAGGAAATTTAGGTTACTCTGAGAATATGATACATGACATAAAGATAGAAGATGACTTTCGGGTAATGTGGCGTGAAAAAAAAGGAACGTTATATATGGCGGAACGTTAGAGAAAAGCATTGCAATAAAATTTTATATATGGATTCCCTGGAATTAAATAAATTTTAAAATAGGTTATAGTGTGGGGGAAAGATATCCAAAATTAATATATTTTCTTTCAGATAGTAAAAGATTCTCGCTCGATTGGATATATTCGATAATGATTAAATGGTGCGCTAAATGCAATTGTCGAGATTTTCTCTTTAATTTTAAATTTGAGAATGGACTTAAGATATTTAGAAACTGAAAACGCCAGGAGTTCAGTATATGATTTGCATATGGATGAAAAGTACAGGAGACCGATTAAAGGTTCTCGAATATGATTGAAAACGGTCATAGGCCATGCTAATCAAACAGAAAGAGACATGAAAAGTAAAATAGAACAGTTAGTAAACATGGAAGGCATTCATGAGCACGAATTATTAGAATTAGAAAGAAAATAAGATTAGTTTAAATTAAGTTAGTCCTTTGAGACAATAAGAAAGTAGGAAAAAAATATTGTGAATGAGTTGGCCTTGTTGTCACAGGTATAACGAGTTCATAAGATGTGTATATGGATATAACCAGGAAGAGCAATTTAGCTCCATAGGTAGAAAATGGAGAATTGAGTCAGGTTGCATAAGCAACTGATAAATTATAATGTCGGTAGAAAATCGTTGAATAGTGGTTAAGGGAATGAGTTCTGAGAAATTCTAAGTGAGATACTTGAAAAGTATCATTGTTTATTCCTTAGCATGATTCTGAGGACAGAATCCTTTTAAGGGGGAAGGATGTAACATCTGAGAACTATCGTGTAATTATTTTTATCAATAAATAATTATTATATGAATTTTGGTGAATTATTTGATGATTGATATTAATATTTGGGTGTTCATATCCGATAAATATTAGGATATTTTAAAATTTTAATTATCCATAATAAAATATAGATAAGTTTGGTATTTTTCTGGGAATTTCTAGGTTATTATATGATTTTATAAGGATTTATAGAATTAATAATTTTTATTCTTAAGTAATTATAAAATTTTTTTATAAAATTTGAAATCGTCCAACTTCAATCGTTTTTGCGAAATCGTTTTTGAAATTTCCAACTCTTCGGAAATTTCCTTCCTAACCTAATCTGATTATTCTGAACACTTTCCGTGTTTTGACTCTTTCGATCCTGGGTACGGTTGACTTGTACGAGTCCCAACGTAAAATTTTCGATACGCTAATCATTTTATAGATCGGTAAAACCCGTATTCGCGAAAGGTGAGGTATTATTACCTTATTTTTGTATAAAGTGTTTTATAAGAAGCCCTGTTTTGATAATTATCCAAATCTGGTATTAAATTGTATCTTTATATAGTTACTTAGCGGCTAAGTAATCTATTTTCGGATTCGATATATAAGTGTAATTATGGAATCATTAAATAAACATAATATTTGACAGGGTTGTCAGCTGTGTGTTGCTTTATTATTAATTATGTGTAATTGTTCCGTGCGAAGATTACTTGTATAATTAATTATTGAGCTGTATGAAATTATTTTGCTTTTAAAATGATTTTATTGAATATTTATTCTCATAAATGCTAAAAAAATTGTTTTTAAAATTGTTTTTGTTGTTTTATAATTTTACTTATTATTTTTAGGAGTTTATAAATTTAGAAATCAATACTTTATTAATTATTTAATTTTAAATGATTTTCAGATTGCATTCAATTGTAAAATCAGTATTTAATTTCAGAATTCTTCAAAAATAATGATATCCATATTTTATTAAGTTTGGAATATTTTAAAAAATTTAAAATTATTTCGGATGTTTTTTGGCTTTTATTTAACCGCCCGACTGTTCGTTAATTTGCAAAACGCCGGTCGGGTGCGCGTTTCAAAAATGATTTAAAAAATTTAAAAATTTTAAATTAATAGTTTTAAATTAACCCGAGATTTTTTAAACTACTTTTGTGAATTTTAGGGTTACTTTTGCCCGCAAATTATTCGTTAAAATATTAAAGCTTCGGTGCAAATTCAGATTTTCGGTGTACACAACCCGATAAATGTACTCAATTTTATCCTTATCTTGTTTCTCTCCCAGCCGACTCTGTCCTCTCCTCTCTGGCATCTCTCTTCGACCCCTCTTATAACGACTCGTATATTTTCCTTATTATTATTATTATTATTTAAATGTGTAATTATTGAATAATTACGTAAATAAAATATGTGTAAAGCTTCTATTATCTATGTGTTATTTATTTAATAGTTATGTGTGATTTATGGTGTGTCGGGTTGTTCGCGTAATTAATTATTGACTGTATTGAATTGTTGTCACTTTTAAAGGTGGATTTACTGCATATTTGTCTGCATAAATATTTGGAGTGTCTCTAAAATTGTTTTATGATTTTATAATTATAATAATTATTTTTGGGATTTTATAAAATTTAGAAATCAATATTTCACCAATGATTTAGCCCTGTATGATTTTCTGATTTCATTTATTGGTAAAATCCGTATTTAATTCCAGAATTCTTCAAAAATTCTGAAACTCATATTTATTCAAGTTCGGAATATTCCGAGAATTTTGAAATTATTTCGGAAATTTTTGGGATTGTATTTGCCCGCACATTGTTTCATTTATTTGTTAAATGCGGGTATAATGTGCGATTCAAAAATGCTTTAAAAATTACGAGAATCTTAGTTAATTAGATTTTATATATTACGATAATTTTAAAATTACTTTGGTAAATTTTTTAGCTTTATTTACTCCCAAATTGGATCGTCGAAAGTCAAAATTCGGGGCGGAATTAGGCTTACAAACAGGAATAGGGACGTGTGGCGCTGTTTCGTTTAATCAGTGATACGTGTCATAATAAGAAAAGAATTAAAATAGATAGGCAGGAACACAGTTATCCTCTTTCTGTAATCAATCTCTCTCGGCTCTTTGGTCTCTCCCCTCTCTGCTCGACAAAAATCTCTCCTCCCTCTTATTTCTTCCTTCTTTTCTGTTCCTTCCCTGATTCCTCTCGGTTTCCGCCGCTGCTCCTTTTCCGGTAAGCTGCCGCCGTCCTATTTTCTGGTCGATTTCGGTTGCTTCAGCTATGGGTCTTGTTGGGCTGTATGTATACATATATACGCGTGTATATATGCGTGCATGCAGCTCGATTTGTATCGTTTCTGTTGCTCGTGTTTCCCGATTCGGTGCTGCCCCTTTTTGTTTGCTGCAAGGGGGATGGTGGTGTGTGCAGTTGTTAGGCGCGTGAATTGTTGATGTGTTGTGTTCGATTGTATTGTTGCTGTTGGCTTGATTATTATTTCTGAATTTAATTATTACTTTTGCAGGAATTGTTTGATTGAAATTCGTGAGATAAATTGATTTTGTGCGGAAAATTAAACTTATCGGTGAAGGTTCGCGATGGAAACCCGATCTAAACGGGCACCCGCAAATTTTTGCCGCCGTCGGCGATGAGCCTCGGCGAGCCGACAGTGGACGGTGATGACATTGTTCTGAGTCCTACGATTTAAAATAAAAATAAAAATACAAAATACGATATAAAACATAAAAACACGACTAATAATTGATAATGGTATTTAATTGATAATTGAGAATTTTGGGACTGATATTGATGGCTGAAATCGGTGATTGGGTTTTGGATTGCGATTGATTGCATTTTTGTTTGTTTGGACGTCGGGATGTTCGACGGGTTAGCCGATAATCAAAGGAGGTGCTGCCCGATTTCCGGAAAATTTAATTACGGAAATACGAGGCCGTACCCAATGGCTATCGGAACGTCGATCGATTATATGTAACTATTTTGTACGAAACCTGATTATGTGTTGTGATGAAATACTTTACGGAAATCGATAACCCTAATTTCATAAAAGGATGAATATGCCTATTTTCTGAAAATGAACACCGAACCGACTTTCGAAGACGTGAACCCTAATTGATACGTGTATTATCATATGAAGTATTACGAGTCGGGTTTTGTTAACGTTCGGGGAGATTGTTAGCGAGGATATGTCAAGCATAATCGAAAGTCTAAATTAGGGTATTTCGACTTTGTAGGTGCTAGTCGGAAAGCCCAAGGGTTGGTGCTGGATAACTTAGTGGACAGTCAACAAGCTCAGTAAGGTTCCAATCGAAGGACCTAAGTGTTGGAGTCGAATCCAGGGTAATCTAGTGGTTAGACGTTAAAGTCTAAGCGTTCGTGTCGACTCAAGGTCAATTGATATTATTTGTAAAGCTCTGCAAGGCAAGTACCCCTGACCATATCTTTATGGTTCAGCATATATGAATATAATGTTGTTTTATTCTCGTAGTGGAATAGAACGATTTAAGTTATGTATCCCCTGGGTTTCAAATTATTTTATTAACTTGTGTTTTGGGGGAAAAGTAACTTTTGAAAATACTTATCTCTAAGTTTTGAATAAAACGAAAATGTTTTGGAAAATGTGTTGTGTTATAATTGTTTTGACGAGAGATAGGTAAGTGATTTGGACAAACTGGATAAAAATTATCAGATAATTGGATGAGTGTGCGTAGAAGGCCCGTAACGGCCTGGAAGTTAGCGTAAGAGGCGAAGTGGTTGCGCACCCTGTTATAACCACCAGCCCAGCGTGACAGAGACCTAGCTAGTCTCTGAGTTCCGGAACAAGTTTCATAGGATAGCCTGATCAGCTGTCTCACCAGGGATCATCCAATGCTTTTATATCTGAGCAAGTGATTTTGAGGTTCCCAGAGAGGAACAAGTTTTATGGTTCCCCTAACGGAACAAATGATTTTGGGGTCCCCGTAACGGGACAATGGTTTTATGGTTCCTGTAATGGAACGAAAAGTTTAAAAATGAAAATGGCATGCTAAAATTGAACTCTGGTATTTATGCACAGCACACGACAGTTGATTTTGTTTTACAGAGCATGCTAGTTTTGATATCCAGTTTATACCTGTTTTACATGTTTCTGGCAAGTTATGATTTCTGTTCCTATAACTGTTTATCATTAACTATTTTTGATTATTATTCATATAATGGTACTGCTGAGCAATTGATTGCTCACCCTTGCAAAAAATGTTTTATATATATTGCAGATACTTAGGAGATTCTTTAGTGGTAGTCGGGGCAGAGTTCCAGTTTCTTCCGTGTCAAGCTCCTCTGAGGTAGTTGTGTTGGACCAAGCGGGTCTGTTGAGTTGCTGAATAAAGATAGTATTGTTTGGATTGTCTTTAGTAAGTTGGTTTTGTGATGGTTGTAACCTAGGTCATACTTAAACCTGGAAAAGGTCTTGGTAAAGGGGTCGAGATTATGTATAATTAATAATTTGGGTTATATTGTTTATTAGTATTGTTGTTGGTGACGTCAACTCCTGACCCCGGGGTTGAGACCGTCACAGTTGGTATCAGAGCTACAGGTTTGAGTCCCTGATTTAGGTTAGGAATAGAGTCAGAAGAGTGTAAGAAGGTTTATTCTATATAGATATGAGTCAGCAACTCAACTAGAGGAGCGGGTCTGTGAGCTTAGTCAAGGGTTCGAAGGTGTAACCCTGATGCCTGTTGGCGATTGGCTGGAACTGCCCTAGATTTTTAGTAAGTCTCCCTTATATATAGGTATCATTGGCAGTGTCTAGTTGAGGTTTCTAGTTTCTTTTCTCGAGCAAGCGAATCCGACCATGAAAGTTCAGGCAGAAGGGTAATAGTGAGCGGCTGCCATGACAGCTGAGTCTCATAGTGAATGTGGATCAGTACTGAGGTTTATACCTTAAACCATTATATTTCTTTCCTCGGAGGTTTTATCGGTTGATTGTGGCAAACAATACATATGATGTGACTATTTGTCTGTGTGACAAAGGGTCTGGTGGGACGCCACCGAAATATGTGTTGTAAACTGTATGGTACTAAGACTGGCCATCTTACGTACTTGTATGGTTTCTCCCAGTCATACCCGCATCTCCTTCACATCTCTTTTAGAATGGACTATCCTGATTTCGAAATTTTATTTTATATTTTATGGCAATGAATTTCCTTCGGTAACCAATGTGGTCAGATCGTCCTGGTTGTGGGAAGTAAACGAAGAGTTGAACGTCAAGAGAAATAAAAGTTTTGTATCCGGTTGCTATTTTGGAATGATGGCAACAGTAAGGATTCGTGATCCATTGGAAAAGGTTGTTGTCTTAGAAAAGTTAATTTAGTGATTGTCGAATCTATGGCAAATGATAGGGAACCGCCTTTAGAAGAATGGTTGGCCGAAACTTAGACTAGTAGGCCTAGCAGAGGTCCTTAAGTTGACCTAGTCTGCGAGGTTGCTTGTTGGTAATTCTGGCTGAAATAGCCAACCCCGTTTTATTAGTTGGTTAGTGATACATATGGTTATTAATATGTTATGTGTCACAGTATTGTGAACCATGGAGTGGAGTGGTGGAAGATGGTTAGTATACTTGTTGGTGGTGTGGTTGATATTGATGGGTTGATAGGGTTGTTGGTTGATTGTTGGTGTCGGCTTGAGTCCAACTGGTAGTCAATAATATAGAGGAAATGCCGCCCAAATTTTTGGAAAATACCCTACTTTTAAAGATACAACGTATACTATGATGTGTTACTGATGTTTCTGTGATACTCCAATTAATCAATTAAAAGAGAGGATTCATGATTCGATATCGAAGGTTGTAGCTTTAGAAAAGCTGATTCCGTGGAAGATGGATCAATTGTAAGAGATAAGAATTCGCCTTGGGAAGGATGGTTGATTGAAGCTCAAACTAGTGCGTTAGCCAAGCCTGTGATTCTTAAGATTAACCTGAGTTACCAGTTTACCCTTTTATGGGGTTATGCCTAGTATAACCCGTCTAGCCTTGCGGTATAGGAAACCTGTTAGTGTTGTAACTTAATAGTGTTAGAAGGTTGCTTGGTGATTGTATTGAGAGGGCATACCATAATGTTTAGTACCTTTATATTCCAGTTTTCTGCGCTGTTGTTGATTTTGCTACTGTTATTATTGCTAATGTTGCTAGTGTTGCTAATCTAGATATCTTTTACAAATGGATCCTAAGAATAAAAACATGGGTGCTTTGATTGGGCAGCATTTTCCTGACACAAGTGCACCGTTTGAATGGTGACATTTTTGATATACAATCTCGTTATGATTTTGAATAAATTCCCTGTTATATTTCAGGAAAATGCCACCCAAGAAAGCTACCCAGTCTAAAGAAGATAGTAGTAGTTTGGCGGAGGGTCCAGTTATAAATGAAATTCTAGATTTGTTGCGCCAGCAACAGCAACAACAGTTGTAGTTAATCCAACAGGTTCAGCAGCAACAACATCAACAAGGAGAGCTAAACCAAACTACCCGTTTTAAATCCTTTCAGTCTGTTAAGCCCCTAGAGTTCAAGGGCGAAGTGGATCCTGTTGTTGCCAGATATTGGCTAAAGGAAATGGAAAAGGCATTTACCCTCATGCAAGTAAGTGATGATCTTAAGACTAATTATGTGAGTTACTTTCTCAAGAATGAAGCAAATTATTGGTGGGAGTCAGCTCGAGCGTTAGAAGGAGAAAGCCCTGTTTCTTGGACAAGATTTACAGAATTATTCTTGGAGAAGTATTTTCCCGATGGTTTAAGGAATCAGTTGGAAGTCGAGTTTCTGGAACTGAAACAAGGTGAAAGAAGTGTGTTGGAGTATGAGGCCAAGTTTATAGAATTGGCCCGATTAGTTCCTGAGTATGTAAGTACGGAGATTCAGAAAGCAAGGAGGTTTCAGCAAGGGTTGAAGCCTGAGATTCGCAGAGGAGTTATGGCATTGCAACTTAAGACATACTCCTCTATGGTTCAGGCCGCCCTGGTACTGAAAGTGATCAGAAGTTGGCTGTTAAGGAAGAAAGTGATAAGAAAAGAAAGTCGGAAGGTGTTATGAACAAGGCCGACCAAGGAGGATCCAGTCAGGAATTTGAGAATCGGTTTAGCCGAAATAGGAGTAAAGGATTCCAGAGATAGAGTTTATTACAGGCTAGGTCAAGTGCTACTTCAATTACTTCCACTCCAGCTCAGTCAGTCAAGTCAGCAGTGGATTGCAAGTCCTGTGACAAGAGACACAGTGGTTCATGCAAAAAGAATGTACAATGTTTTAAATGTGGACATAAGGGTCATTACGCATCGGAATGTAATCCAGAAAATCCAGGAGTTAAGTGTTATAATAATGGAAAAGTTGGGCATATTGCAAGGAGTTGTAGAATGGTTACTCAAGATACTACATCCCAAGGGCCAACATCTAGTGTAGCTAGAGGTAGAACTTTTAAAAGGACCAAAAGATCGAGCATTTAGAATTTGGATGTAGTTGCACCTGATTTGACACCCTTCGGACTAGTAGAGTTCGATGTGATTTTAGGATCGGGCTGGTTGTCATGCAGTAAGGTAATGAATGGTTTTTAGAAGTTGTGAATTGTAAATGTATAGAAGCAATATAAGAAATTCTTTCAATCATGCGAGAAATAGAAGAAATAAGTTAGGGATATTGTTGGAAAAGAAAAGGGATGGAACTACGAGATTGTGTATCGATTATTGGAAGTTTAACAAAGCAACGAATAAGAATAAATAACTTATATCAAGAATTGATTACTTATGTAACTTAGTTTAAGAAATGTGTAACTTCTCGGGACTTTACTCGAGATCCAGCCTGAGAACATGTTAAAGATTGCGATGTGAACGAGTTATGAGTGTTGCAAATTTGATGATATCATGTGAAGTAACAGGTGTAAGAGTCGTCTCTAAGAATTTGAAGAACATGGTGTATGAGGATTACTTGGACAAGCAAATTGTATTTATTTATAACATCCTCAGCTATCTAAAGAATGAGAAAGTCGGTATAAAATGCTTAAGGACTTCCCTATGAAGATTAGAAAGACGGATTTGCATCAAAAGAGTATGGATATAAAAGTAGGATCGTGGGTATTGACAACATTTTACTTTGAATGAAATTGGTTAGGTTTAGATAGAAGGGGCAAGTTGAGCCTAAATATATGAACCCGTTGGAGGTATCGAGGAAGATAGATGAAGTGCTCATTGGGTAGCATTGACATTACAGTTGCAGTAATTCATAGTGTGTTCTGCATGTTATTGTTAAAGCGATATGTTCTTAATTCGAACTAAGCCATTGAGTAGGAGCCATTGGACTCTCATCCAAATTATTTTACGTGGAATGATCGACCTTGAACCTAGATCATTCTGAGTGAGTCCTTAGGAATGAGTCTATATCCTTAGTGAATGTGCTTTAAATGAATCCTCGAGTAGGAGAGTCTACTTGGGAGTTAGAGTCAGATATGCTTGACAAATATCCTCACTTGTTGGTTAAAAATCAGATTCTGAGGACAGAATCTTTTTAAGGGGGAAGGATATAACGACTCGTATATTTTCCTTATTATTATTATTATTATTATTTAAATGTGTAATTATTGAATAATTACGTAAATAAAATATGTGTAAAGCTTCTATTATCTATGTGTTATTTATTTAATAGCTATGTGTGATTTTATTGTGTGTCGGGTTGTTCGCGTAATTAATTATTGAGTGTATTGAATTATTTTCACTTTTAAAGGTGGATTTACTGCATATTTATTTGCATAAATATTTGGAGTGTCTCTAAAATTGTTTTATGATTTTATAATTACAATAATTATTTTTGGGATTTTATAAAATTTAGAAATCAATATTTCACCAATTATTTAGCCCTGTATGATTTTCTGATTTCATTTATTGGTAAAATCCGTATTTAATTCCAGAATTCTTCAAAAAATCTGAAACTCATATTTATCTAAGTTTGGAATATTCCGAGAATTTTGAAATTATTTCGGAAATTTTTGAGATTGTATTTGCCCGCGCATTATTTCGTTTATTTGTTAAATACGGGTATAATGTGCGATTCAAAAATGCTTTAAAAATTACAAGAATCTTAGTTAATTAGATTTTAAATATTACGATAATTTTAAAATTACTTTGGTAAATTTTTTAGCTTTATTTACTCGTAAATCGGATCGTCGAAAGTCAGAATTCGGGGCGAAATTAGGTTTACAAACAGGAATAGGGACGTGTGGCGCTGTTTCATTTAATCAGTGATACGTGTCATAATAAGAAAAGAAATAAAATAGATAGGCAGGAACACAGTTATCCTCTTTCTGTAATCAATCTCTCTCGGCTCTTTGGTCTCTGCCCTCTCTGCTCGACAAAAATCTCTCCTCCCTCTTATTTCTTTCTTCTTTTCTGTTCCTTCCCTGATTCCTCTCGGTTTCCGCCGCTGCTCCTTTTCCGGTAAGTTGTCGCCGTCCTATTTTCCGGTCGATTTCGGTTGCTTCAGCTATGGGTCTTGTTGGGCTGTATGTATACATATATACGCATGTATATATGCGTGTATGTAGCTCGATTTGTATCATTTCTGTTGCTCGTGTTTCCCGATTCGGTGCTGCCCCTTTTTATTTGCTGCAAGGGGGAAGGTGGCGTGTTCAGTTGTTAGGCGCGTGAATTATTGATGTGTTGTGTTCGATTGTATTGTTGCTGTTGGCTTAATTATTATTTCTGAATTTAATTATTACTTTTACAGGAATTGTTTGATTGAAATTCATGAGATAAATTGATTTTGTACAGAAAATTAAACTTATCGGTGAAGGTTCGCGATGGAAACCCGATCTAAACGGGCACCCGCGAATTTTTGCCGCCGTCGGCGATGAGCCTTGGCGAGCTGACGATGGACAGTGATGACGTTGTTCTGAGTCCTACGATTTAAAAATAAAAATAAAAATACAAAATACGATATAAAACATAAAAACACGACTAATAATTGATAATGGTATTTAATTGATAATTGAGAATTTTGGGACTGATATTGATGGATGAAATCGGTGATTGGGTTTTGAATTGCGATTGATTGCAGTTGTGTTTGTTTGGACGTCGGGATGTTCGACGGGTTAGCCGATAATCAAAGGAGGTGTTGCCCGATTTCCGGAGAATTTAATTACGAAAATACGAGGCCGTACCCAATGGCTATCGGAACGTCGATCGATTATATGTAACTATTTTGTACGAAATCTGATTATGTGTTGTTATGAAATACTTTACGGAAATCGATAACCCTAATTTCATAAAAGGATGAATATGCCTATTTTCTGAAAACGAACACCGAACCGACTTTCGAAGACGTGAACCCTAATTGATACGTGTATGAAGTATTACGAGTTGGGTTTTGTTAACGTTCGGGGAGATTGTTAGCGAGGATATGTCAAGCATAATCGAAAGTCTAAATTAGGGTATTTTGACTTTGTAGGTGCTAGTCGGAAAGCCCAAGGGTTGGCGTTGGATAACTTAGTGGACAGTCAACAAGCTCAGTAAGGTTCCAATCGAAGGACCTGAGTGTTGGAGTCGAATCCAGGGTAATCTAGTGGTTATATTAGGGGAAGAGTAAAAGACCGTTTATGCCACATATTTCTTGAAAGGGGAAGCAATTTATTGGTGGGATTCAGTCAAAGCTTTGGAAGAAGTTCAACCAGTTACTTGGACTAGGTTCAAGGAGTTATTCTTGGAGAAATATTACCCCCCATTTATGCAGAAACTGATGGAGATGAAGTTCCTGGAATTGAAACAAGGAAGTATGACAGTCTTGGAATATAAGAAGAAGTTTACAGAATTGTCAAGATTTATGACTATGTATGTTAATACTGATGAAGAGAAGGCTTAGAGAATTCTGTAAGGGCTCGAATATTGGATTCGAGATAGAGTGTCGATGTTTGAGATTGGTACCTACGCTGGGGTAGTTCAGAAGGCAACATTGATTGAAAGTAATGGAGCCCAATCCAGAAAGGAAAGAGATGTTAAGAAAAGGAAGGTGTTTCATCAGAAGGAGAGGTTGGAATCAGGGTACCAGCAAGATAGATACGTGAAGAGAATTGGATTCCAGAAAGGATGGAATGCACAGAAGAAAGGGGAGGTGAACAAGAGACAAGACAATAAAGGAAACCATCAGCAGAATCAGGGTCAAGCGAATGATGACAAGCAGCCAAGGGTCGAATGTAGGCATTATGGGAAAAAGCATCCGGGAATTTGCAACAAGCTCAACATTACATATTATCGATGTAATCAGAAGGGACATTTGGCCAATGAGTGTAAAGTGCAGAAACATGGATTAACATGCTACAAGTGCGGAAAAGTTGGACATATTGCCAAGGAGTACAGGTCAACCGGATTAATCAAAAGCATGATGAATATATCCAGCACCAGCACTGCAACACCATCGAAAATGTTGGCGTTACCTCCACCACCTACAGTGACTCCACAAGCATCAGCAAGGACTTTTAATCTGAAGATGAAGGATGCTTTTCAGAATTCTGAGGTGATAGCAGGTAAGCTTTCAATAAATAATGTTGAAGCTAAAATATTGATTGATTCAGCAGCTACAAAGTCTTTTATATCAGAGACTTTTGCTAATAGATTAAACTGTGATAAGAAGGATATGAGTGAAGCGATGAGCATAGTAATTTCCAATCAAGAAAAGATACA
Organism: Apium graveolens; assembly: GCF_009905375.1. Classification (NCBI taxonomy): domain Eukaryota; kingdom Viridiplantae; phylum Streptophyta; class Magnoliopsida; order Apiales; family Apiaceae; genus Apium; species Apium graveolens. The sequence continues at coordinate 34,727,036 of NC_133657.1, read as the reverse complement.
TGTGAGTCAATTTTTCCCTCAATATGAGATTGAAATCTCTGGGCATAAGTTTTTAGCCGACTTGATACTTTTCAAGTTATGAGAGTTTGATAAAATATTATGAATGGATTGGTTAGGAAAGAATAATGCTCAGATAGATTGTAGATCTAAGAAGGTCTATCTTCGAGCAAAGAATGGGAGTGAGGTGATATTTAAGGGCCAGAAGCAAGCGCCGCTATTTCTCACCGTTATTCAAGCCAACAAGCTACTTAAGAAAGGATGTGAAGCATATTTAGCCTATGTAGTGGATTCAGATAAGGAAGTTCCTAGTATGGAGGAGATTCCAGTAGTAAGAGAGTTCCCCGATGTGTTTCCAAAGGAATTACAAGGACTACCACCAGATCGACAGATTGAGTTTGAGATTAATCTTGCCTCAGGCACTAAACCCGTCTCGAAGGCCCCTTACAGGATGGCACCAGCAGAGATGAAGGAGTTAGCGAGTCATATAGAAGAACTTTTGGATAAAGGAGTCATAAGGCCAAGTACATCACCATGGGAATGCTAGTTCTTTTCGCAAAGAAGAAAGACAGAAGCATGAGACTCTGCATCGATTACCGGGAGTTGAACAAAATGAAAATTAAGAATCAGTATCTGTTGCCGAGAATAGACGATTTATTTGACCAACTGAAAAGGAGCAAAGTGTTTTTCAAAGATTGATTTGAGGTCGGGATACCACCAATTAAAGATTAAATCAGAAGACATCCCAAAGACAGCATTTAGGACGGGGTATGGACATTATGAGTTTTTAGTAATGCCTTTCGGATTAACTAATGCCCCTACAGCTTTTATGGGCTTGATGAATCGAGTTTTCAAGAAATACTTGGACCAGTTTGTTGTGGTGTTCATTGATGATATTTTAATATATTCGAAGTTGAAAGAAGAACACGAGCAGCACTTGTGGATAGTTTTGGAGATTCTGAGACACGAGAAGTTGTATGCAAAGTTCTCAAAGTGTGAGTTTTGCTTAAGAGAAGTTCAATTTTTAGGACATATAATTGGAAGCGAAGGTATTAGGGTGGACCCCGCAAAGATCGAAGCAATTATGAGTTGGGAGAGACCAAAGACTCCTACGGAAGTAAGAAGCTTTCTAGGATTGGTTGGATACTACAGAAGGTTCGTAAAGGATTTATCAAAGATCGCTATGCCACTGACCAAGTTGACAAGGAAGAATGATAAGTTTGAATGGAATGCGGAATGTGAAGAAAGCTTTCAAGAGTTAAAGCAGAAATTAGTTACCGCGCCAGTATTAGTACTACCCGACGACAAAGGAGATTTTGTGATATATAGTGATGCTTCGCATAAAGGACTAGGTTGTATGCTAATACAACATAATAAGGTGATTTCATATGCATTACGACAGCTTTAACCTCATGAATTGAAATACCCACCCCATAATTTGGAATTGGCAGCCATAGTGTTCGCACTCAAGATATGGAGACATTACTTATATGGGGAGAAGTGTGCAATCTGCACGGATCATAAAAGCCTGAAGTATATATTCACCCGGAAGGAACTCAACATGAGACAACGGAGATGGTTGGAGCTAATCAAGGATTACGACTGTTCGATACATTACCATCCAGAAAAGGCAAACATAGTCGCCGATGCCTTGAGTAGAAAGGAAAGGTTGAATGCGATAACCATGTCAAAGTAGTTATCTGAGGAGATGGAAATATTTGAGTTAGAACTCTGTGTTTATGGGACGTCGAAAGAGTTTTGTCACGGCATGAATTTTCATCCAGAATTATTGCAGAAGATAAAGAGACGCCAAGAAGAAGTGATGAGTCGAGAGAATAATCAACTAACGGGGGAAGAGATATGTACAAAAAGGGATGAATAAGGAATATTAAGATTTGCATCAAGGATTTGGATCCCTCAAGCGACTGAATTGAAGAATGAGATACTACAAGAAGCACACAACTCGAAATTTTCGATTAACCCGGGGAGTACAAAGATGTATCAAGATTTGAAAAAGAAATTTTGGTGGCCAGAAATGAAAAGAGAAATTGCAGAATGGGTCTCTAAGTGTTATACTTGCCAAAGAGTAAAAGCGGAACATCAAAGACCGAGCGGATTGATTCAGCCATTGAAGATTCTTGAGTGGATTTGGGAAAATATCGCCATGGACTTCATAGTAGGTTTGCTTCGAACAAAATCCAGACACGACGCCATATGGGTTATAGTCGATCGCCTTACGAAATTGGCACATTTCTTACCCATCAATGAGAAGACTTCATTGGATAGGTTGGTTCATATGTACGTACGCAAAATTGTGTTACGACACGGTGTACCGGTATCGATAGTTTCAGATCGAGATCCGTGATTTTGGAGACAGTTTTATGAAAGTTTGGGCATAAAGATAAACATGAGCACCGCATATCATCCTCAGAAAGTCGGTCAGAATGAGCAAACTATACAAATGATTGAAGACATGTTGCGTAGCTGTGCCATTGATTTCGCTGGAAGTTGGGATTATCACTTACCACTCGTAGAGTTCTCGTACAACAACAGTTACCACTCTAGCATCAGAATGCCTCCATATGAAGCCTTATACGAAAGAAAGTGCAGATCTCCGACAAATTGGGATGAGGTAGGAGAAGGAAAAGTTCTCGGCCCTGAATCGGTTCAGCAAATGAAGGAAACAGTCACCTTAATTCGGAAGAGACTAATTGCTACTCAAGAAAGACAAAGGAAGTACGCTGATCCTGCCCGAAAGGATGTGAATTTCCAAGTGGGCGAAGCTGTATTGCTAAAAGTGTCACCATGGAAGGGTTTGACTCGATTTGGGAAAAAGGGGAAAATTGGTACCGCGTTATATTGGTCCTTTTGAAGTTCTAAATCAAGTAGGAAAAGTAGCCTATGAGTTGGCTCTACCGCCTCAGTATCAGGACGTTCATAATGTATTCCACGTGTCTTTGCTTAGAAAGTATAATCTGGATGTCAATCATGTGATAGAGTATGAGCCGTTAGAAATTCATAAAGATTTGTCTTACGTGGAGCAACCTGTCAAGATACTCGACTGGAAAGAGAAGAGTCTTAGAAATAAGGCAGTAAAATTGGTAAAAGTGCTTTGGAGGAATCCCAAGGTCGAAAAATCGACATGAGAGCTAGAGTCTGATATGCGTAATCGGTATTCTCACTTGTTCTCTTAGATTCTGAGGACAGAATCTTTCAAGGGGGTGAGGATGTTACAACCGATATATATATATTTCTTTTCTTAGTTAAATTATGTGTATATATGTTTATATATATAAAGAGCGAGTCAATTTTTTGCTTTTACGAATCTTAAGGATCATATTTTTTGCTTTATTTCAGTAATTTGTGATATACTATTAAAGATATTAGTTCATGGAAAATTCTTTATATAAAAATTTGTTTCCTTTAAATTTTTAGAAGTGATCTCAAAAAGTTTCTAAAATTCTAAACTATTTTATGGTATTATTTTTGGGATTTATAGATTTATATTTTTATTTATAAAATTATTTCTCTAAAGTGATATTTGATTAATTAGATTAATAATTTGCCATTTACCATGATACCCTTGCATGCAAAGATCCACTCAATTGAAGGGAGGGGTATTGTTGTGAAATTTAACCCCACTAACTTCACTTTAACTAGTCAATTTCCAAAGTTGCCCTTACATGCAAACCTTGTTAGTCTTAGAAGAGGGATAAAGAGGTAAATTGATAATTCCACTATCATCAAACCACCACCATATCATCACATTGAATCATTTTCTCCACTTATACACTCCAACTCACTCTCCTCCCTCCTCTTTTCTCTCTCTCGGCCGTAGCCAAGCCCCCCATTGTTCATGTTTCTTTCATCTTTTCTTCCAAAATTCTTGCAAGAAACCCTTCTTTAATCCTTGATCACTTGTTTAGTAAGTTAAATATCAATTGTACTAATTGGTTTAAGCTTGTATGTTGAGTTTAGAGTAAGACTAATGTTGAAAACCTTGATTCTTATGAGTTTAAGGTTCAAAAACAAAGGCAAAACATCAAGAGTGGAAATGATCAATGGTTGAGGGACTTCCTTGCCATTTTATATGATCATTTCACTGCTTTCCATTCATCAATGACTCCTTAAGAGCCGAATGGGGTAGAGTTTTGTGATCTTTATTTGTGATTAAATGCTATGTTAAGAAGTCTTGTTTGCATGTTGCTTTAAAGCTATTTTTTTATGGATCATGATCTTTAAAACCCTTGTATGTCATGAAATACTTGGGATATTGTATGTTAAATTATTTCATTTGGAATTTACACTTAGAGTACTAGGAGTACATGTTGAAAACTAGACTACATACTTGATTTTGGGCTTTAAATTTGATTATATGCCTTGATTATAATTTGGTTTGCTAAAAATGAGTATACTTTTATTGACAAGTTTTTTATTGTGACAAAATATAGTTTTTATAGTGGGTTAATGAGTATATTTAAATTGTATTGTGTTTGCATGTTAATATGGATATTCGTTTTGTGCTTGAGTACTCGAAAACGTGATTTGAGTGTTTGTAACACCCCCAAATCCGGGGTCGGGGATCCGGGTTGTCACGAGTTTCATTTCCCTTAATAACACCCAATCTTAATAAATAATCAACTACTCTGTACTGTGACCCCACAATAAACACACACACCACAAGTTATAGTCTCAGAGATGAATATCCAAAAATAATCACAAGTCATTTTATTCCACAATTATCTGCCAATACACCTTAAAAGGTTTTCTGAATAAATTTACATTTTCTTTGCCATTATTACAATTTATAAATATACATAAATCTGGTACATCAAAAGTTGAAGCCTAGCCTATTGGTAGCTCCTACCTCAGCTACAGCGACATCAACGCCTATAGGAAACTGCGGAACGTTTCCTATCCGCTCGTGAATTGGGAGCTTGGTCCTGTTCATCTTGTCTATCTGATGTTGTGTGATGAAAGAAGAAAGCAAGGGTGAGCAGCAAGCCCACCAAAATAATATGTATAATGATTAACAATATATGAGCCTTCTCATAGTACTCATGAAAGCCTTGGTCAAAAGAAATGAACCAAGTTGATATCTTAATGCGATGAAGTCGCAAAATATTCAGTATATATATATACATATATACTTTTCAAAATATTGTAAGTCCTCTTCCATGCATAATACATGCAGAGTTCCAGTGTATAACTGTATAAAAATATCGTTGCAAGGTGATCTCATATATCTAACCTTGTCTCAACGTTTTTCTGAAAATCTTTGTCATGCATAAGATAATCATTTACTAGATATAAGTTTAAAAGATGAAGTTACAAGATACTCCAATATACTTATATCTTTTCCAAATACTACTTGAACTACCACCGTTCAAGTTATAATTAGTTTCCAAAGTTCATCACACAGATGAGACTACAAAGACCAGATTTGAATAGATTAAATCTTTAAAATATCATCAAAATAAAATGAAGTTACGAGATACTTCATTTGATGCAAACATCATTTTGAAAACTTGACCCTGCCAACACTCAACAATCGCCCAACCGTAGCCTTTCTATCGAAGTGCTCTGGGTAGTGTTGCAGAAATATCCAATTGGATGATGAACTCATTACGGGAGTTTGCCGCGCCAGGAAGACCACTTACGATGATCAGTCGTAGTAGTGCAACCCCACCATTTTCTACATGTAGAGGAGAACCTGTCGGATTTACTTGTCAACCGAACACTGAACTCCTAAGGAATGGACCGCCTTAGCGGAACTTCCAGGCCATTTGGGCCAATATAATAAGGCTGGGCCGGCGCCACTCGACCACTTACGCCACTCCTAGTTCAGATGAAATCCATGACTCTGAAACGTAAAGCTCGTTCCCCATTTCCCCAAGTAGAAACTTGTTGATACGGCTCCACCAAGAAGTCGTATCTAGTTGGAAAGGAGAACTCACCGATATTTCCCAGGCGATGCCTGTTAATGGATTAACTTGTTCCAAGAATTTTACTTCCCGAGTGTTGGGTAAGTAATCAATTCATTTAACAAAACAGCAACCTTGTTGCGAATATAAAACACACCACAGAGCCGGATCCCTCAGGTTTTGAGCGAGTATTTAAATCCCCTTCGAAAGGAGGATCTTAAATATAAAAATGAGTTTTGGGATCCGCTCTAACTTTTAAAAATCATTTTGAAGACTCGCAAAACATTTTTAAGAATGTTTGGAGTGATGCTGATTTAACAAAATAAATCAGTCCCAATATATTAGAAAATATCTGAATATTATTATTTAAATAATATTTCCATAAAGAATAATCTTTATAAAAATAATTGAAGTAGAAGTTTTAAAACTTATACATGAAATGAATAGTAAATAATCAAGATATACTTATACGAAAGTAATATCTTTATTTGAATATCAAAAGTAAGGTTGATTATCGAACATTATTCTTTAATAAAATAAAGAATATTATTAAATAATAAGCGGAGTCATAATACCTCGAATGAATATTATAAATAATATTCATTAAATAAAATAAAGGAGTCATACATCCTCAAATGAATATCCAAGTAATATTCAATAAATAATATAAATGAGTCATAAGTCCTCGAATGAATATTCAAGATAATATTCATTAATAAAATAAAGTTATCGAATAAACCTTATTCGATTAATAGTTTTGAAAACTATTACCATATATATATAAAATATATATATATATACACCAAATCTACTCGGGATCCTCGACTCCCAGTTTTAGAAAATATTTTCACCTTTGGATCCCTATACTAAGGGTATATGCAAATTACCGCTATTCTCTAGCATAGGTATTATCAACTGAACCAACAGATATATATGGCAAGAATACGAAACAGGCATGCATATGTACCATATCACATGCTACAATATATCACAAGAATTTGCTAATATAACCATCATGCATCTATTACAAGATAATGCATATACAAGTGTATACATCACAACAACAGTATAACGGGTAGAAAACTTGCCTGAGCGACTGGGGGTTACGATTGGCTCGGGACGAGTCTGGTAACCTATAAGCAACAAGTAAGTTGGAATTAAACCAAAGTCACTTGTAAATCTATACTCTAACCAACTCAGACTCTAACGCTCATTTTGCGCTTACTGATTCTCTTAAGTCACTCGAGTACCCTCGGCTCCACCATTTTTAATAATTTAACCATTACGAGTTTTAAGGCGATTCCTTCGCGAGTGTCTTACCAACTGCCTATTACACCTTACATAAATGTTTCATACTTCAATTAGTCCTTTAAGGTCTTTAACCTATATTTCAAAGTAAGGCGAGGGGTAAGGGTTCGTTCGCGAAACGTCGTTACTTAAAACGGCCGTTTCTCCTAAACCGTTCATCGGAATCAAACGAACCACATATCAAAACGAAGCTCATAACATGAACTATCTAAACATGGCAATGGTCAAAACCTAGCAGTGAGTTCAAGGGTTCTGATGTTAAGAACAAAAAAAAGTCTACGGTAAATCGGGCATTACGACGGCTATGTTTACGCGATTTCCCAAATTTATACCATTCCAAATCCACCACAATTCAACCCCAATTCAGAACCCAATCAAAACTCCATCCAAATTACATCATAACAGCCCCAACAACTCCACATTAACAATTTATACTTATTCCCCGCATGAACTAAAAGCTTTACTTAGGTTCCTTAACTAATTATCAAGATTTACAACCCCAAAAATACCACAAAACCAACTAATCTCTACAAACTCAACCAAACTTTAAACAATCAAGAATCATGCTTCACATATACTATATCAATCATATTCATTCCTAATTACTCAAAACTAAAGCTAGGGTTTAGAGTTTATACCTTCCTTGGAGAGTGGAGAATCAAGAGAATGGCTTGGAATCACCCTTAAAGTCCTTATCCAAGCTTAATCTAAACAAAACTTCAAGAACACAAATTTTAGTTCTTGAAAAACACTATTCACCATCTTCTTCCATGATTTATAGAAAAAGATTGGCTTGGAATTAGAAGCTTAAACTTATAGGAAGTATGTAACTATCCATGGGGAAGCTTAGATAAATACCTTGCTAAATAGTAAGTGGTGGAGCTTGGATCTTCATTTTGTTAAGAAAGAAACTGAGAGCTTCATGAAGAAATGAAATATCTTTGTGTTTTGTGAGTTGTTTGCTTGGTTACGAGCTTTTGATTTTGGTAAATTACCATTTTAACCATGAAATTTGTGTGGTTATTAATCAACCACACCTCCTTCCCTTATGTCATGCTTAGGTCATCCTGTGATGTCATCCTTCCCTCTTGGTCCTCTTCCCATTGGTTGGATGACATCATCCCCTCTAATCTCCTTGATTAACTTCCTAATTGTTTGCCTAATGACCGCTGATCTGTTATACGGTTCGCTTAACTTTCGTATTCGTTTACCGTTTGAGGGATCATACCCGGGATCTTATTACTTAGGTTCCCTTAACCTTTCTCAATATATTATATTCCTTTTATGATCCTTTCTTATAATCCTTTAATTTAAATCCTTCTTATCTTGTTACCTTATACTCAATTCTTTTCGTATCTAGTGGATTTCCGGGAAAAATCAAAGTGTTCGGAATTGGATTCTGACGATCTTTACATACACTTATATACCATATAGAGTACTAATAAAATCTTAGAATATCCATACCAGAACCCCTACATAGTGTGGCATGAAAAGTTTTCTCATTCAGCATAATCTGCAAAATCACTATTCATAAGGGTTTCAAAAATTTCCCAAAATTGGGGTTATTACAGTCTCCCCTCCTTAAAAGGATTCCATCCCGGAATTAGATAGAAAATGAATAGGGATACTCTCTTAGCATTGCACTTTCTAACTCTCGAGTAAATTTTCCCACATTGTGGTCCCACCACCAAACTCTGCCTAGTTTGATAATCCTTCTCCTAAGCACTTGTTCCTTTTCACTCTATAACCCTTCCTGGTTGCTCCATATAGGTTACGTCGGGTTGCGTGTCTATGTGCTCATATGCCCCTATTTGTCTGGCATCCGAATTACACTTCCTTAACATTGATACGTGAAACACGTTATGACTTGCTACATGTTCTGGGGTAAGGCTAGATCATATGCTAACCTCCCAATACTTCTTAATATATCCAAGGGTCCAACAATTGGTGGACTTAGCTTTCCTTTCTTTCCGAATCTCATTAACCCCTTCCAAGGGAATACCTATAACAACACTAGGTCCCCTACTTCCCATTCCTTGTCCTTTCGTGTCAAATCAACATACTTCTTATGTCCATCTTGGGCTACTACCAGCCGTCCTCTGATTAAATCTATTAAATCCTTGGTCCTTTGGACCACTGTTGGTCCGAGTATCTTGCACTCTACAACTTCTTCCTAACATAAGGGGGATCGACATTGTCTTCCCTCAAAAATCTCATAAGACGACATCTCGATACCTGACATACGATCTATTGTCGTAAGATAACTCAATTCGCGTTAACTGATCATTCCAATTTCTTTCAAGTCTATTGCACAGACTCTCATTATAGCTTCTAGCATTATAGCTTTTGCTTCTCACTACCCATCCTTTTCCAGTTCGTAGTCGCTACTACCTTACGTTCCTAATATTATACTGGTTATACTTTTGCTCGTTAGCGTTCTATAACCTTTTAATAACCACGTCAACCTTAGTATCACGAATGTGTTTCCATTCTGAATACTACCACAACTTTATTACTCCTTTTTCAGCTGTTTCTATTTTCCAAAATTTGATCAATCATATAGAAGTAAAGGAATTTATTGAGAGATCACTATGATCATGAACACTTGTTATATCGCATAGTTAGTACAGAAGGTGGCCAGCCTTTAGTACTTGACAAGCAATTAAACAACATGTGGTATCCTACTAGGCTTCTATCACAAAGATAGATAGTCATTCGGCAATACCTCCCCTTCTGGAAGGGTTGTTCTTCTCAGCTTACATGAAATGAAAAGAAGAGAAAAGAACGAACTGAAGAGAATTGTATATATGTAAAAAAATATTGCCATAAAATATCTGGCTTGGAATCTACCTCTGAACTATAGAGGTTTGTCATAGGAGAACAAAATATATATGTATTTATATCAACATCAAGTATTATAGCATCGTATTTCACATGCTTAAATATTTTTGCTATTCCGTCCATCATTCTATGGATCCATGTTCTTCCTCGAGCTTATACACAATCACCTTTGAAACTCCCTCGACATTGAAAATCAAATCTGGGATCTCATTCTAGACATCATCGTTACTAGAATTCTATGCTTGCATCGCAACCTTCCTCGTATAGTAATACGACTCTCTATTCATAAGAGGGAATAAATATTCAATAGGTAGATACTCTACTTAATTAGTCTATCAATGATAACTTATACACTACCACGACCCGATTAGTGGTACTCAATCTCAACATCCATTCCAATACAACTCTCACGGTTATAATCAGCTCATTACTCGCAGAATCATTGCTGCATTACTATGGTCCACTACTGACCCACTGTAGTCATTCATTTTCCATGAAGTCTTCATAGCTAACCATACAGAGTCCATACATCTCGTATCTAATTCTTCTAAGGAGGTAACATGATCACCGTTCATGATTCATGAAGAACACTCCTGAACTTGACGTACTTACATGATATAAAGCAGATAAAATTGCAGAAGAGTTTCAGTCAAAGCAACGATAGCAGGTGAATACTACTCTTAATCATATGCCTTCAATAGAAGACTTAACTCAAAGATTCGTTTAGTCCTTTTTGAAACATGGTCCTGGATTATTCTCAAGATAGGACATTCTAAGATAGATAGCCCGCTCATGGTGATTACACGAATTAAACCTTTACCAACTACTATTACGGTTGGGTATTGCACAGTCATCAGAAGCAATGTCAATCTTCCAAACCATAATACAACCTTCATAGCTTTAACCATCATCACTGTATTCCTTTGGCACACGCGCCTATAATTATCCTCTTACCTTTAAAGTGTCGGCCACCTCTTTGGCCTTTCCTGATAGTAAAATTTCCTTACAGTCAATGTCATTTTAACCACCTCCAAATAAATTTTCTACCTCATTTCAATCACAGCTTATGTGAAGATGTTTTCCTTAAAATCTGATGAGTAAAAAAAAATCACTATTTTCCATAAGTTATTGCCTCAGTCTTGAGAGGTTAATCACTATCGCGACTGACTCTCGATCGTACTTAGAACATCTTTTATCTTAGGTCCTAATTGCCCTGAACAATTTCGACCTTTACTGGTTTGATCCATACTTTCTCGTGGTTTAACACGTGCCCCACTTGGCATCATTATAATTACGTCATATTTCCTTTATCAACATTTCTATTCTTGAGAATTTTGAATATTACCTTTCTCCTTGTAAAACCTCTAAGGTTATCCTTCAATCGTTCCTCCTGTATTCCCTAGATACAGGGCATATCAAAATACCATTTACTACTACTAGAACCATTGTCTATATACTTCTGAAAAATTTCTCCACTGATCCTTAAAGGTTGTTATTACCTTAATCCTTTCCAATTCATACTGTCAAAACTCATACTATCCCTATTAAGGGTGAAATGCCAACCTGTATGCATTCCCCTGGGATTCGTTTTAAGTTACCGATGTTCTATCCTTAATTTCACCTTTAAAAAGGTACATGCATCCTTCCATGGATAAATCAAGTCATATATCCCTGATAAGGGTGTCTTATTCAATCATTCCCACCTCGATAGTATATGCCTAATTTCACAATAACATCTGTATTCAAAATGAGGTCAATCAATATGGCCTCCAAAAGATAACAACGGTTATCCGCTTTTCTTGCCTAATTTGGTAACGATAACAAGGATGTTCTGGAAGATATTGGTCGTGTTCAACGTGAACCTCTTCTTAATAATTCCTTATTTACTTTTGTTGTTTATCTCAACAGTCACCTCAATGTTGGGATATCTTTCATACCCGGCGTCTCCCTTTCTGGGTATCAAGCCACCGGTCTTACACTTCACATTCTTGAGGGTCACTTCCTTCATCCAATTTTCCTAATTTCTTACTTCCTTGTCTCCTCAGTCTATCCGCGTCTCATTATTTATCCTTCGAATTATCTCAAGGTTTCCTCGAATCCTCCCAACTTACAGGGGATAAAATATATGTATCTCTTATGCCTTCAACCATCAATTTTAACTCATGGTGAATCACCCTCATCCTGACGATTACATACTTTTCTATTTCTATTCCCAACTTCCTTATCATTCCTCAAACTCTATTGCCTTTATATTCTTTTCCACTTCAGTTTCTTTTTATTTTCCTTTCTCTTATCATTATTTCATGAACCAACCCAACATAAGCATCGATTTCAAACATCCCGTCATTCTGGATTCGTGTCCTCAGAACGAATCTTGACAACTTTTACAACTTAGATTCATAATTCATCATACTCGTCTGCCTTTGTTCTGGCTCTAAAGCTTTTACACTATCTCCATAACCTTGGGAAGTACTTTCCTGAAAATAATTAACTAAACTTAAATCAGTTTATTATAATCTCTTGCTCCGTGCCTTCCTTGGTCTTTCACCAGAGGGTGGTCTCTCTCTTAGGAGGGTAAGTGACAAAAATAGTCTTTTGTGGTTCGTCAATCATTTAGAATCTCAAATGATTCCTATATTTCCTTTAGCCAGGCTCTTGCCTCGACTGGGTCAACTTGTTCCTTGGAACACTGAGAGCTTAGCGATTTAAAGGTCCTGAAAGAATTTCCCACTACATTGTTTCCCTCAAGGTGGTGGTTGGGAATAAAGTATAAGTTTTGTTTAGACAGGTCCATGAATTTCCGTATAGGAGTACCGTCTCAGGTCTCCTTATCTCGCTCGACTTTTGCTTTCTTAGTCTAAATATTTCTTCCTACTCCCCATAATTGGGGTCATCTTTTAATTTAAAATCTTCATTTTCCACTTTATTATATTCCGGGTTCTTTATATCTTAATTGCGACCTCCCTGATTATCACATTCAAGGTTTGCCCCTAATCTTATTCCTTGTGGGGGCATATTATTTGGAAAATTTTGAGAATCTCCAGATATTTGTCTTACTTACTTTGCTTAAGTCTTCCCCTCGTTTAGTCCTTGCACGATTGCAAATTATGAATTTTTAAGTTCGATAAACTTCATGACACTCTCTTAAGTGTTAATAGTGCAATTAACAATGTGATCTTATCACAAACAAACTGATCTGAACTAAAATTAACGGATATATACATAACCATTTGTTCGAGGGTACAACAACTGAGCATATTAAAGAGAATTACATCATTTGATCTGATCGCTTATAACCCAAAAGTACTACCATAGATAATCATCTAGTCATTAAAACTAATCATCCATAACTTAGGCTAATCCTCCAAAAGCGGTGCTGCATGAAATTCTTGTCAGATTGTTCAGACTCTGCACACTATTATGGATCAAGAAATGCGGGCACGCACGACATCCCTAACCTGCTCCATTAAAGCAGTGATGAGGTCTAGGATAGTTGCAAGTAGAGCTGGATCAATCTGACCCTCAATATGGCCTCTAGCTGTAACACGGGTGGTAGCCTCAATCCTTTCCATGCTATGAGCTAATCCTGCCAGAAGTACCCCGCCCTCAATCCTTGGTGCAGTAAGTCGATCCAACAGATCACTCCTAACATTACGGGCCTCGGACAGGCCACCCAAAGTCATGTGATAATTGGCGATAAGAAAAGCCTGAGTGGTAGCATCTAGCAGTCCATGGGGTGCAGGTGGCGCAGACCCAGGAGATCCAAACGGATAACCAAGAACGGTATCAGGTGACAATGGTGCAGGAGATAAAGGTGGCATTTCCTCAGTAGGTGCTGGGCTCTGTACAGGGGAGGGTACAGGAATTGGTGGAACCTCATGGATGTCTACAGGAACCTCTGGAAGAGGGTCTGATACTGGTATAATTGGGGTCGTGGAAGGCCCCACTCCTTCTGCCCTCATTAACCTTTGTGCCCTTGGTAACTCTTCATCCTCTAGTGCCACCCTCGCGGCTATTCTTGCTCTGGTAGTCGCCCTGACTATGGTCATCAATTCCTCAGCGGTCCTCTCTTCATTCTCATCAGGATCCTCCATGAGATCCTCCTCAGCCACAATCCTTTCCGGAATAATATCCTCAACCGCAACATTCTCAATATGACTCTCATCCGGTCCCTCATTAGGGTACTCCATCGGATTCACAATTTGATCTCCAGCTTGTAATAAAACATCCTCATGCTGATGCTCCTGAACCTCAGGGTTCGGTGCCCCGCCGCCCTATACGAGAATGAACTATGTTACTATCACGATATTTATAAGGGTTCCCGTAAGGGTTTTAACTGTCAGTACTACGTTAGGTAGCCCGACTATGAACTTGGCAAGAGTTCTTATTATCTTAGTGAACTTATTATCTTTACGTCACATCATCTCTGAGGTTTATAACGCTTAGCTCTGATACCACTTCTGTAACACCCCCAAATCTGGGGTCGGGGATCCGGGTTGTCACGAGTTCCATTTCCCTTAATAACACCCAATCTTAATAAATAATCAACTACTCTGTACTGTGACCCCACAATAAACACACACACCACAAGTTATAGTCTCAGAGATGAATATCCAAAAATAATCACAAGTCATTTTATTCCACAATTATCTGCCAATACACCTTAAAAGGTTTTCTGAATAAATTTACATTTTCTTTGCCATTATTACAATTCATAAATATACATAAATCTGGTACATCAAAAGTTGAAGCCTAGCCTATTGGTAGTTCCTACCTCAGCTACAGCGACATCAACGCCTATAGGAAACTGCGGAACGTTTCCTATCGGCTCGCGAATTGGGAGCTTGGTCCTGTTCATCTTGTCTATCTGATGTTGTGTGATGAAAGAAGAAAGCAAGGGTGAGCAGCAAGCCCACCAAAATAATATGTATAATGATTAACAATATATGAGCCTTCTCATAGTACTCATGAAAGTCTTGGTCAAAAGAAATGAACCAAGTTGATATCTTAATGCGATGAAGTCGCAAAATATTCAGTATATATATATACATATATACTTTTCAAAATATTGGAAGTCCTCTTCCATGTATAATACACGCAGAGTTCCAGTGTATAACTGTATAAAAATATCGTTGCAAGGTGATCTCATATATCTAACCTTGTCTCAACGTTTTTCTGAAAATCTTTGTCATGCATAAGATAATCATTTACTACATATAAGTTTAAAAGATGAAGTTACAAGATACTCCAATATACTTATATCTTTTCCAAATACTACTTGAACTACCACCGTTCAAGTTATAATTAGTTTCCAAAGTTCATCACATAGATGAGACTACAAGACCAGATTTGAATAGATTAAATCTTTAAAATATCATCAAAATAAAATGAAGTTACGAGATACTTCATTTGATGCAAACATCATTTTGAAAACTTGACCCTGCCAACACTCAACAATCGCCCAACCGTAGCCTTTCTATCGAAGTGCTCTGGGTAGTGTTGCAGAAATATCCAATTGGATGATAAACTTATTACGGGAGTTTGCCGCGCCAGGAAGACCACTTACGATGTTCAGTCGTAGTAGTGCAACCCCACCATTTTCTACATGTAGAGGAGAACCTGTCGGATTTACTTGTCAACCGAACACTGAACTCCTAAGGAATGGACCGCCTTAGCGGAACTTCCAGGCCATTTGGGCCAATATAATAAGGCTGGGCCGGCGCCACTCGACCACTTACGCCACTCCTAGTTCAGATGAAATCCATGACTCTGAAACGTAAAGCTCGTTCCCCATTTCCCCAAGTAGAAACTTGTTGATACGGCTCCACCAAGAAGTCGTATCTAGTTGGAAAGGAGAACTCACCGATATTTCCCAGGCGATGCCTGTTAATGGATTAACTTGTTCCAAGAATTTTATTTCTCGAGTGTTGGGTAAGTAATCAATTCATTTAACAAAACAGCAACCTTGTTGTGAATATAAAACACACCACAGAGCCGGATCGCTCAGGTTTTGAGCGAGTATTTAAATCCCCTTCGAAAGGAGGATCTTAAATATAAAAATGAGTTTTGGGATCCGCTCTAACTTTTAAAAATCATTTTGAAGACTCGCAAAACATTTTTAAGAATGTTTGGAGTGATGCTGATTTAACAAAATAAATCAGTCCCAATATATTAGAAAATATCTGAATATTATTATTTAAATAATATTTCCATAAAGAATAATCTTTATAAAAATAATTGAAGTAGAAGTTTTAAAACTTATACTTGAAATGAATAGTAAATAATCAAGATATACTTATACGAAAGTAATATCTTTATTTGAATATCAAAAGTAAGTTTGATTATCGAACATTATTCTTTAATAAAATAAAGAATATTATTAAATAATAAGCGGAGTCATAATACCTCGAATGAATATTATAAATAATATTCATTAAATAAAATAAAGGAGTCATACATCCTCAAATGAATATCCAAGTAATATTCAATAAATAATATAAAGGAGTCATAAGTCCTCGAATGAATATTCAAGATAATATTCATTAATAAAATAAAGTTATCGAATAAACCTTATTCGATTAATAGTTTTGAAAACTATTACCATATATATATAAAATATATATATATACACCAAATCTACTCGGGATCCTCGACTCCCAGTTTTAGAAAATATTTTCACCTTTGGATCCCTATACTAAGGGTATATGCAAATTACCGCTATTCTCTAGCATAGGTATTATCAACTGAACCAACAGATATATATGGCAAGAATACGAAATAGGCATGCATATGTACCATATCACATGCTACAATATATCGCAAGAATTTGCTAATATAACCATCATGCATCTATTACAAGATAATACATATACAAGTGTATACATCACAACAACAGTATAACGGGTAGAAAACTTGCCTGAGCGACTGGGGGTTACGAATGGCTCGGGACGAGTCTGGTAACCTATAAGCAACAAGTAAGTTGGAATTAAACCAAAGTCACTTGTAAATCTATACTCTAACCAACTCAGACTCTAACGCTCATTTTGCGCTTACTGATTCTCTTAAGTCACTCGAGTACCCTCGGCTCCACCATTTTTAATAATTTAACCATTACGAGTTTTAAGGCGATTCCTTCGCGAGTGTCTTACCAACTGCCTATTACACCTTACATAAATTTTTCATACTTCAATTAGTCCTTTAAGGTCTTTAACCTATGTTTCAAATTAAGGCGAGGGGTAAGGGTTCGTTCGCGAAATGTCGTTACTTAAAACGGCCGTTTCTCCTAAACCGTTCATCGGAATCAAACGAACCACATATCAAAACGAAGCTCGTAACATGAACTATCTAAACATGGCAATGGTCAAAACCTAGCAGTGAGTTCAAGGGTTCTGATGTTAAGAACAAAAAAATAGTCTACGGTAAATCGGGCATTACGACGGCTATGTTTACGCGATTTCCCAAATTTATACCATTCCAAATCCACCACAATTCAACCCCAATTCACAACCCAATCAAAACTCCATCCAAATTACATCATAACAGCCCCAACAACTCCACATTAACAATTTATACTTATTCCCCGCATGAACTAAAAGCTTTACTTAGGTTCCTTAACTAATTATCAAGATTTACAACCCCAAAAATACCACAAAACCAACTAATCTCTACAAACTCAACCAAACTTTAAACAATCAAGCATCATGCTTCACATATACTATATCAATCATATTCATTCCTAATTACTCAAAACTAAAGCTAGGGTTTAGAGTTTATACCTTCCTTGGAGAGTGGAGAATCAAGAGAATGGCTTGGAATCACCCTTAAAGTCCTTATCCAAGCTTAATCTAAACAAAACTTCAAGAACACAAATTTTAGTTCTTGAAAAACATTATTCACCATCTTCTTCCATGATTTATAGAAAAATATTGGCTTGGAATTAGAAGCTTAAACTTATAGGAAGTATGTAACTATCCATGGGGAAGCTTAGATAAATACCTTGCTAAATAGTAAGTGGTGGAGCTTGGATCTTCATTTTGTTAAGAAAGAAGCCGAGAGCTTCATGAAGAAATGAAATATATTTGTGTTTTGTGAGTTGTTTGCTTGGTTACTAGCTTTTGATTTTGGTAAATTACCTTTTTAACCATGAAATTTGTGTGGTTATTAATCAACCACACCTCTTTCCCTTATGTCATGCTTAGGTCATCCTGTGATGTCATCCTTCCCTCTTTGTCCTCTTCCCATTGGTTGGATGACATCATCCCCTCTAATCTCTTTGATTAACTTCCTAAGTGTTTGCCTAATGACCGCTGATCTGTTATACGGTTCGCTTAACTTTCGTATTCGTTTACCGTTTGAGGGATCATACCCGGGATCTTATTACTTAGGTTCCCTTAACCTTTCTCAATATATTATATTCTTTTTATGATCCTTTCTTATAATCCTTTAATTTAAATCCTTCTTATCTTGTTACCTTATACTCAATTCTTTTCGTATCTAGTGGATTTCCGGGAAAAAACAAAGTGTTCGGAATTGGATTCTGACGATCTTTACATACACTTATATACCATATAGAGTACTAATAAAATCTCAGAATATCCATACCAGAACCCCTACATAGTGTGGCATGAAAAGTTTTCTCATTCAGCATAATCTGCAAAATCACTAGTCATAAGGGTTTCAAAAATTTTCCAAAATTGGGGTTATTACAGTGTTAGTCTTGCTACTTTATTTATATAATTTGGTCATGGTGCATTAGAGTATGAATGATCTCCATCACATGATAGTGGGATAAATTAGAGTATTAGGTTGGTATTTGTGCTTGGGTAAAGATTAGGTTCATGGTTTATAAGTGGGAGTTAAGATGGAAGGGATAGTGTAAGATTTGTGTTCTTTTCCAGAATGTTGCACTAGAATGTTGCACTAGTTTGTAGGAGAGTTTTGAATGGGCATTCGTTGGGTATTTGGATGCCCAAGTCCCCAGAAGTTATGACTTGACCTATAGTTGATCTCAGAAGCTTTAAATGTAAGAAACCAACCCATTTAGTTGGGTGCAAAAGTCGAATAATGACTTCTCGTCAGAACATAGGTAGTTTGAGTGAGTAGTACTTTTAAGTATAGAAAGTGGTGTCATTGGTAGGCCCTCATTAGGCCTTGCTTAGCATTGATACTAGGGAGTTTTTGGAAGGTTTTGCAAGCCATAATTCGAGGTTTAAGAGTTAAAACCAAGGGTGTTAAGTGAGTTCAAAACAGGGCAGTTTGAGTGTCACTAGAAAAGGGGAGAGCTATCTTTGATAGTAGGCCCAAGGAGGCCTAAGTTGAGACTTGGTGTCATTCCAAGTGCACAAGTTAGATTTAGGATCTGAGATTCCACTGTAGAAATTTGAGTGTCAAACCTTGAGTGGAAAGGGGTTCTTTGTCACTTAGTACTATTCGGTGTCACCTAAAAGCTACACTTAGGAGCATATTGTCCTTGAACTAAGATTTTCCATCCTTAGAGTGAGACCTGAGTTGGCCATTGAGTCTAATTGTTAGTAGGAGGTAAGTAGAAGGTTAGGCCATAGGTGTGCCTAAGTGAAATGGAGTTGGCTAGGAAAGGCACTTCAAGTTTAGAGAGCTAGTTGGGTTGCACTAGACTAGGTAGCACTATGAGTCAATCGTGTTGGTTGAGTGAGATCATTCAAAACTCAATAGCGCACCATTATATCCAAGTTTTATATTATGTGATTAAATGTGTTATGTGATCCTAAATGATTATTTGAGTATAATAAGTGATTAATAAAGAGTCAAATATGTAGTTAGGCCTAAGTGCCAATATGTTTTGAAATCTTTAACTAGGATGGTGTCTCTGTGAGAGTGTATCTTGATGAGGCCTAATATTTCGTGTAGGTTCAGGAGAAGGTAGTAAACTTGTTGTCAAAGTCGAGTAGTGCTCCCGGTTGCTTCCAGATCAAGATGAGAGTTATTCCAGCCTTCTTAAGGCAAGTGTTATCCCCTTGTCAATTCTATATATATTGCAAGTGTTATCCCTTTGCCAATTCTATATATATTGCAAGTGTAATCCCCTTGTCAATTCTATATATATTGCAAGTGTCGTAAACCTTTCTTGAGATATTATGCTAATGTTTTTGCCCTCACTTATCGTTCTAGTAATGTTTTCCTTAAGCTATAGTATATATGTGTCTTTTGACCCTCTCGAGATATATATTGAGAATTATTCTGACTATTAAGATATATTGCAAATGTACCGAACCACTTCTTTGAATTATGATAGCATGTTCGTATATTGATCTTTTTAATATTGTTGTCGCCCTGATATGTTGTTGCGAATATTCTGATTTTAGATTGAGATTCCGCAAATGTTATGTATACCCTCATAAAAAATCACATCCCTATAAACTATAAAACCTCATATGCTTTGATAATATATACTCTCTTGATTAACCGCTATTCTTTGTACTCTTACACCTCCGATTTACATAACCCTCAAATTGGAAACCTATATCATGTGGAACAACGTTATGACTCTTTTTTAATACTTTCTTCCTTGGTTATCAACTCATTGCTGATTATCCTTGAAAACCCTAGTCATATCATTCTGATAAAAGTTTCTTAACTCGAAATCCTTGATTGATGATTTAATTCCCTTTGTATAGATCTTTGTAAAGTTCTCCTTGGCATCAGTTTTATAAAAGATAATTGCTCTTTAAATAAAAGAATTTCTCTTGAGATTGGTGAATTGGACTAAGACGCAAGTCCCTTTCACACTTATTATGTTAGGCTTAAAAGATGCCTAGGGATCCCAATAAATTGTTAAGAACCCAGCGAGGTTCAGGATTGTTGCGCGGCTGATCACCGGATGTAATCCGTAGCGTCATAAAATAATTTTGAGCAATGTTTTGGTTACAAATGTTTTGACTAGAATAATGATGCTATACACCTGAATTTCCAGATATAAAATGCTATGTTGTTAAATTATGTTTTATGATATACCTTGCTGAGCGCTTGGCTCAGTTCTTGCTTTTCAATTATGTCATTTCAGCTAGCAAGGTAGGTTAGATTCAAGCATACTGCTCGTAAGTTTACCGGTGGAGATGCTGAGGCTTATGTGAGAGTTCTGGTAGTATAGTTGGCGTTTGTGTGAGGACCGGTAGTTTCAAATATATGTTATAATAGTTGTAGTTTGGGACTGTTCAAACCCTGAACCTTTGCGATCTTGGATTCTGATGTTAAAAGCCGTTTGTAATATCTTTGTACTTATTCAGTTATATTTTGTTAGTGTATTTTAAGGTTGTGACATAAAGACCCCTCAAAATATGTATAGTCTGAAAAGGAAAATGTTTCTCTGGATAGTGGCCTGCAACTAATACTGATACAGTCAATTGACATAGTTATGTACAACAATATTGTCAACTGTGACACAGTTAAATATATTTGGGAAAAGATTGAAATTATGTGTGAGTGTACAGAAGAAGTAAGGTCTAATCAAAGGAGAATACTGATGTCTCAGTATGAGGGTTTCATGGCCAAGCCTAAAGAAAAAATTACTAAAATTTTTGAAAGATTCAATAAATTGATAAATGACTTGCAACTTCATGACAAATATTATGAAGCTGAGGAGGTTAACCTAAAGTTTTTGCTATATCAGAAAAAATCATCTATTAGAGAAGGAAGAGACTTGAGCAGAATGACACTGGAAGTCTTGTATGGGATCTTAAAAACATATGAGCTTGAGATGTTACAAAGAAAGTCACTGACATCAAACCAAGGATATATGGTCGATGGATCCAGGGCCTTAGTGGTCAATGACAGTGAAGCAAGTGAAGATGAACATGATGCTCAAACTCCGGTCATTCATGATGTTGAGAAAAAGAACAAGGGACCTCAGAAACAAGTTGTTTTGGAGTTAGAGGAATATGAATACTACACCCTTGATGAGCTAGATGAGATGGATCAATCAATGGCTTACCTGGCTAGAAAATTCTCTAACATCAGGGTTAAAAGCCAAGCTTTTTCAAGAAAAAGGAAGTCCTCAAATAGCAACAACTAGAAATCAAAAACTCAGTTTAACACATCTAGCAAAGGTGGATACAAAACTGGATATGTTGATAGATCAAAAATAAGGTGCTTTAACTGTGATGAGTTAGGCCACTTTACAACTGAATGGAGAAAGCCAAATACAGTGAAAAAGGATAAAGCCTATCTGTAATTAGAAGCAATGTATGAAGCTCTCTTGAAGAAACAACAGGGAAAGGCTTACATAGCTGAAGGTAAGAGTTGGGATGATACTGATGAAGATGATGATAATGAAGAACTGGGAAATTATGCACTCATGGCCCTTGAGCAAGGAAAATAATCCTCATCAAAATCAGAGGACCAACTCTAACTACCATTGATTTAAATACAAGCCAATATAAAGAAACTGTTGAAAAGATGAGTGTAGAGATGTTTTATATCCACAAAAGAATGGTGGCAGGCACTGAGGAAGTTAGTAGATTGTCAGACAAATGAGAAGCTTTAGATTGAAAAGCAAGAATTGGAGATGCAGCTTGTTGAGCTTGAAACAATCAAACAAGAAAATGAATATCTGAAAAACAAGCTCAAGTGTGCAAGTGAAATTGAAGTTGTGTTGAGGGAAAAATTGGACAAGAATGAGTGAAATTAAAGTCTTTCAGAAATGAATCTCAGTTGGTTGGACAATACCATAAGAAGAACAAACCATGTGCTAATATAGCTATTGGTTTGGACTATGATGCCGAGAACAACAAGAAGAAAAATGAAGGTGACAAAGGTAAGGCAATTGCAGATCAAGATGTCCCAGTTATGTTGAGAAAAGTTGATGCACCTTTGTTCAAGGCATGTGAGGTTAATTTCAGTGAAGTTAAATTGGTCATCAAGCAACAACTTGCAGATAAAGACAATGAAAAAATGCAGAAACAACTTCGGCCACTAAAATTGAGAAAGCCCATGGTCAATCAAGTGTCTAAGACACCAATCAAGGAAATCAAGACTGAGAATGTAGGAAAGAAGAAGAAGAACAGGAATGGGAAAATTGGAGTGAACAAGAGTAATAACTTTGCATTTTGTTGCAGACGCTCCCAGGAAATAATGTTAATAATGTGGCTCAACCAATCATCTAACTCACCTTCGTAAAAAGGCTGTTAATGAGCCAAAAGTGGGAGCATGCAAATACAATGAAACAAAGGCTGAAGATCCCAATTCCTTACGTGACAAATTTGATTGCATTCCTTGCAATATGAAAGTGATGAAAAGCTGTCATAAACTAAGAATAGATCTCGAAGAAGTTAACCTTGGATCTACAGCTAAAAAGGAAAATGCAAATCAATCATTGAACATTGTTCTTTCTGAATCATCAAATTCTACTTTTGTAACTTCTAATAATAAGAAGAAAGTACCCAACACTGCTGGGGTAGCTAAACATACTTAATCCTTAATGCGTGCAGGGAAAAATGAAGAGAGTCATATGGATCATTGATAGTGGATGCTCCAGACATATGACATGTGATAAGGCCCTGCTATCACAATTTGAGGAGATGGCTGGCCTATTGGTTACTTTTGGAGACAACATCAAAGGATTCACAATGGGAATGGCAAGTTAATTTCTAGGAATGTTGTCATTGAAGATTTAGTATCGGTAACTGGTCTTGAGGTCAGTCTCCTAAGTGTCACTCAATTCACAGATAAATGATTCAATGTTTTATTTGACAAAGGAGACTTCTCAATTATCAGCAAAAAGACTGGTGAGGTTGCTTTGAAAGGAGCAATGAAAGGAAGCTTGTATGTTACAGATATATACTCATCAAATAAGGATGGTATATGTTGCTTCTATACCAAAGCTTCTATTGAGAAAAGCAAACTATGGCACAAGAAACTCCCTCACATGAATTACAAAATAATTAATACCTTGGAAAAAAGGAATTAGTGATAGACTAGCCAAATCTGGAATTTTCTCAAGAGAAGTTTGTGAGGCTTGTCAAAAAGGTAAAATGAAAATGTCCCATCACACAAGCAAAACTGTGAATTCTATAAGTGCACCATTGCAACTTATTCACATGGCCCTATTTTGACCAATCAATGTCCTATCTATTTTTAGAAAGAAATATGCACTTGTGATGGTGGATAACTACTCAAGGTATACATGTGTAGAGTTTATGCATTTAAAGTATGAAACTCCACACATCATTATTGAACACATCAAGAAGATTGAGAAGCAGGCTGAAGATCAAAATTGTGTCAAACGATTGAGGAGTGACAATGGCACAAAATTTAGGGCAATTAAATGAATTCTGCAAAGACAAAGATATTGTTCAAGAGTTCTCAACTGCAAGGACACCTCAGCAAAATGGGGTAGTTGGAAGGAAGAATATAACTCTAGTTGTTGCTACTAGAACAATGCTGCAAGATGCCAATTTTCAAACAAGTTTTAGGGAAGAAGTTGCCAATACTGCATGCTACACTGAAATCAGATATCTCATCAACAAAATCTTGGCAAGTCACCTTACTCAATTTTTTCAAAAAGAAAGCCTGTGTCAAGAATCTACATGTGTTTGAAAACAAATTCTTTGTGCTAAAAGACAACTCTGAATATGTGGGAAAATTTAATTCTAAAGTTTTTGAAGCAATTTTTCTGAGATATTCACTGGAGAGAACTTCCTATAAAGTTTATGTTCTTGAACAATATAAAATTATGGAAAGCACATATGTGACCTTTGATGATTACAAGTTTCCATGCTTGAAATATTTTGATGAGAATGAAGTTGAAGCCCTTAATTTGAAAATCTAAACATTGATAATGATGCTGAAGATGAAGCTGAGATCAACACAAGCAACAGAATGAATGAAGACTCAACTGAACTAGTGAATCATGAGGATAAAGACTCATCTCATACACCTGAATTTGATGGTACAAACTCAGGCGGAGAAAGAGGAGAAAATTCTGCAAGTCATGCCAATGGTGAAGAAAATGCAGAAAATTCAAGTCAACAAAATCACACCAGGTAATGGGGCAAGAGTCACACAAGAGATGCAATTATTGGTGATCCAAATTCTGGAGTAAGGAATGGAAGTGCAGCTGCAAATGAATTCCTACATGCATGCTTTCTTTCACAAATTGAGCCTACGAAAATTGAGGAAGCTCTACTTGATCCTGACTGGATATCTGCCATGCAAGAAGAGCTAAATCAATTTGAAAGTAACAAAGTTTGGAAGTTGGTTCATGCCCAAAGGAACACAAGCATAATTAGAACAAAGTCGGTGTACAGGAACAAAATGGCTGAAAATGGAATTGTAACAAGGAACAAAGCAAGGTTGGTTGCAAAAGGCTACTCACAAGAAGGAGATTGACTATGATAAAACTTTTGCTCCAGTTGCAAGAATTGAAGCAATAAGTGTATCAAATAGATGTGAAGAGTGCATTCCTTAATGGTGAGTTGGAAGAAGAGGTTTATGTGCAGCGACCACCTAGCTTTGAAGATTCAAAATTTCTAGATTTTGTTTATCAAACGCTAAAGGCTCTTTATGGATTGAACATAGCACCTAGAGCTTGGTGTAAAGAATATGTTGTGTACTTGATAATTAGATTAACAAAACACCTTAGTAGATTCAACTTAGTGTAATTTGTAGCACTCGACGGATGATCAAATATAGTCCCGACGGATGAACCTTATAGTCCCGACGGATGACCAATTGACATCCATCGAGTGAGTAACTTATGTAACAAATGAGAATTGTAGCACATTTCTGCAAAAAACTTTGTGTAGATTCTGTAGGAGTATATGAGTCATGTTGACTACTAGTGGATATGCAGAATAGGTTGATTAATTGTAAATATGAGATATCTTGTAATTCTGCATAAGTGAAATGGAGTCAAATGACAAATAGCTACTCGACGGATGATCAACAAAGCTACCCGACGGATGATCAACAAAGCTCCCAACGGATCATCTAAAAGACTCCCAACGGATGATCATATTCAAATATTCTTTGACAGTGACAACACAGTCACATGCGTTGGGTGTTTGCAAAAGGAATGTGGCAGCCTGTTAAGCAAGAATTTGAGAACAAAGAAGCATTACCATTTTCATGCAATTGTGAAGATATTCAAAGATGCTGGAATAGAGTAGTGAAGCAGCATGGAGTTAGACTAGATATGTTTTGTTTTATTATCTTGTCTTATTTCCATAAAAACTTGGTGATATATAAACCAAGTGTAGCAAGTAGAACATTTAACTAAGCAAACACATTTTAAAGAGAGATACAAAAAACTGTACTTGTCAAGAATCTCTCAGTAGTTTGTTTGTTCAACTTGTACAACAGCTTTGAGCTCTTCAAGGCTTCACAGAGTTCTCATTGATATATATATATATATATATATATCTGGTGGATACTTGCAAATCCACCAGAAAGTTTTAAAAGCCATTATTTATTACTGCCATATTTTATCAAGTTAGAATTTTTTTAAATTTGAAAAAGTAGCCAGAATTACATTCAACCCCCCTTCTGTAATTCTTGTTATATTGTTAGGGACTAACAATTGGTATCAGAGAAAGCTCTTGAAGTACAAATAGTGTAAAGATCAGAACAAACAGCAAGGTGAACAAGAAGGATGTTGGAGTCAAAATTCCATTTCTGGACAAAGATAATTACCACCATTGGAAGGTAAATATGCACCTACATCTTTTTCCCCAAGATGAGGCCTATGTGGATTACATAGAGAGAGGTCCTCATGTACTAATGAGAGCTGCAACTGGCAATAAACCATATGTTCCCAAACCAAGGCATGAATGGTCAGACCCTAATATTGAGCAAGTCAGGAAAGACAAGAAGGCCATGAACATATTATTCAATAGAGTTGATGGTGATATGTTTGATAACATCATTAACTGCAAAATAGCCAAGGAGATTTGGGACACAATTCAGATAATCTGTGATGGTAATGAACAAGTGAGGGAAAACAAGATGCAGCTACTGATTCATCAATATGAGCATTTCCACTGTGAAGAAAGTGAGTCTCTCACTGACATTTTTAGTAGGTTTCAAAAGCTACTAAATGTTCTGAAGTTGCATCGAAGAGTCTATCAAACAAAAGACTCTAACTTCAAGTTCCTTAGATCTCTTCCAAAGGAGTGGAAGTCAATGACAGTCTCATTGAGCAATTCACAAGAATACAAGGAGTTTACCTTAGAGAGACTGTATGGCATCCTGAAAACTTATGAGCTTGAAATAGATCAAGATGAAAGGATGAAGAAAGAAAGGAAGAAAGGAGGGTCCATATCACTGGTTGCTGAGTTGGAGAAGGAAAAAGAGGTGAAGGTGGAAGCTATTGAATGTACATCAAAGGTCTTTGAAAGCAAGGGCAAAGGGCTAGTATCTGAAAGTGAAGAACATTTGAGTCAAGATGACATGGATGATATATATGAGCATTTAGCATTCCCATCTAGAAGATTTTCCAAGCTCAAGTTCAAAAAGAATTTTGGAGCAGCCAAGCCAAGTAGAAACATGGTGGATAAATCCAAATTTAAATGTTTTAAATATGGCTTGGCAGGGCACTTTGCCAGTGAGTGTAGAAAGTCAGATTCTTGAAAGAAGAAGTTTGAGCCTGTTGATTATAAATAGAAATATTTTGATTGCTCAAGCAAAAGGAAAGGGCTTTCATTACACAAGAAAATGACTGGAAAGCTAATGGATTGGATGAATATGAAGAAACAAGCTATGTCAATCTAGCCCTGAAGGTCAAATCTGATAAAACAGAAGCAAGTTCTTCAAGTAATCAGGTAATCACCACTAACCTAGCACATTTATCTAAAGCTGAGTGTAATGATACAATTAATGACACGGCCACAGAATTATATCACTTGCGTGTTACACTTAAGTCCCTCACTAAGGAAAATGCTAATATTAAAGAAAACAATTTGTTTTTAAGTGAGAGGAATAATGTGCTAGAGTCTCAGTTTATTGAATTTGAAAAATTGAGAATTGATTGTAAGATTGCTAAGGATGAATTAACTGAGTCCTCGAAGAAAGAAGAGATTTTAAAGAAGCATCTTGAACGAGAACATGAAGTGATCAAGGAATGGAAATCATCCAGAGTTTTCCATGCTCAAATCACTAAAGTTCAACATATTGAATCCTTTTGTGATGCAGCCTGGAAGAAGAGCAAGGATAAACTGGAATCCAATTAGGTTGAAGGATTGTTGATAGATGTGGACTCCATGGATGATGAAAATTATCCGTCGGATAATCAAAAGGATTATCCATCGAGTGACAGAGAGCCACATCTGTCGTCTGTGAGTAAACCAGTGAGTAAAGCTAAGCTAGCCAAGCTGAATGAGAAATATGGATCTGTTTCTAAGAAGGTTATTCCAGGAGAATCAAGTCAAGTCATGAAGGAAAAGAAAGTTAATGTTGGTCATCTGTCCATCAAGCAATTGAATGACAGATTAGAAAAGATTGAAGTTAAAACAGAAGCTAAAAAGAAAAACAATAGAAATGGGAAAGTAGGCATTAACAAACATAACAACTACACACCTGATGAATATGCTCCTAGAAAAATATGTGTTCAGTGTGGTACTGTTAATCATTTGTCTGTTAATTGCAAGATTGCCTTGCCTACTTCCATAACTGTACCTCCTTCTTTTCCCAGCATGAATGCCATGTCTGTTATGCCTATGAATGTTATGTCTGCTCAGAATATGAATGCACAATTTGATGTTATTCCATTTGCACCTAATCCTTATTATGCTGCATATAGTATGCCTCAAATGCCATTTAGCATGCCTTACTGGAATAACATGTTTGCAAATAGCATGCCTTTTCCTGTTAATCAAAATGTGTATGACTAAGGATGAATCAGAAATTCCCAAGCCAAATGACTAAGGATGAATCAGAAATTCCCAAGCCAAATGAGATCAAACCTAAGAAACCAAAGAAGAAAGCTAACAAGGTAGGACCCAAGGAAACTTGGGTACCAAAATCAACTTGATTCGATTTTGATGTGTGCAGGGAAACAGATAAATCTTTGGTATCTGGATAGTGGTTGCTTAAGGCACATGAATGGAGATTCTACCCTGCTCACTAAGTTCAAAGAAAGAGTTGGCCCAAGTATTACTTTTGGAGATGATAACAAGGGTTTTACTGTGGGATATGGCTTGATTTCAAAAGACAATGTCATCATTGAAGAGGTTGCCCTAGTGGATGGTCTCAAGCATAATTTGTTGAGTATCAGCCAACTTTGTGATAAGGGCAACTCAGTAATATTTAATTCAGTAGTTGTGTCGTGACAAACAAAAAGAGCAACAAAGTGGTTCTCATTGGAGTGAGGAAAGGAAATATATATCTAGCTGACTTTAACTCATCAAATATAGAATCTGTCACTTGTATTCTCAGTAAAGCAAGTCAAGATGAAAGTTGGCTATGGAACAAGAAGTTGTCCCATCTAAACTTGAAGCCCATGAATGAGCTTGTCAAGAAAGAACTGGTTAGAGGTATTCCTCAAGTGGAGTTTACAAAGGATGGATTGTGTGATGCCTGCCAAAAGGGAAAGCAGATCAAAGCATCATTCAGAAAGAAGCTTGATTCAACAATTGAAGAACCTTTATAATTGTTATACATGGATTTGTTTGGACCAGTCAATGTGTTTTCCATCTCAAGAAAAAGATTTTGCCTAGTGATTGTGGATGATTTCTCAAAGTTCTCTTGGATATATTTCCTAAAGTCCAAAGATGAAGCTAGTGAAATCATCATCAATCACATAAAGCAAGTCAACAATCATCCTGATTTTAAAGTAAGAAGAATCAGGAGTGACAATGGAACTGAATTCAAGAACTCTGTGATGAGATCATTTTGTGAAGAGAATGGGATTATGCATGAGTTTTCTGCAGCAAAAACTCCACAACAAAATGGAGTAGTGGAAAGGAAGAACATATCTCTCATTGAAGCTGTAAGGACAATGCTTGAAGAATCAAAGTTACCAATATATTTTTGGGCTGAAGCTGTGAATACTGCCTGCTACACTCAGAATATCTCTTTGGTTAATCAAGCAAAGTGCATGACTCCCTGCCAATTGTTCAAGAATAGGAAGCCAACTCTAAATTTTCTTCATGTCTCTGGCTGTAAATGTTATATCTTAAGGACTAAAACTGATCAACATGGGAAGTTTGATGCTAAAGCAGATGAAGGAATTTTTGTTGGATATGCTGTGGGAAAGGCATATAGAGTCTATAATCTAAGAACCAACATTGTTGTGGAATCAATACATGTTGTGTTTGATGGTAAAAAGATTGAAGGACTGCAAGATGGAGATTTCCATGAAAGCCTCAAGTTTGATAATGTGGAGATGGTTAGTGATGACAGTGATGATGAGAGTGATCAAGAAATAGTGACTAAGGATAATGCAAAAAAATCTACAACTAATGAAGCTCATAATCAACATCTGTCGAGTTACAAAATGCTTCATCCGTCGGGAGACAATCTTCCTTATCCGTCGGGAGATAATCAACTTCATCCATCGGAACACAAAGTGAATCATCCATCGGAACATTAAGAGAAGCTGAAAGTCATAATAGATCACCTACAGAAAGTTCCCCTTTCTCAAATCTAAGATTTACAAACTCAAGGGGAGTTTCTCATAATCAAAACTCAGTTACACATCAAGAAAATAATGAGGCCTCTTCATTTAAAGCTAATCTATCTCAACAGAGAAAATGGACAAGAGATCACCCTTATGAGCTCATTATTGGTGATGCATCTTCTAGAGTTCAAACAAGGAAAGCAACTCAAGAAGTATGTCCATATAGCAGCTTCCTATCTAAGGAGGAACCAAAGAAGGTAGAAGAAGCTATGTTGGATCATGATTGGGTTTTAGCTATGCAGAAAGAGCTAAACCAATTTGAAAGGAACAATGTATGAAAGCTGGTACCCAAGCCTAAAAGAAAGAACTCAATAGACACCAAGTGGGTATGCAGAAACAAGATGGATGAAAATGGCATGGTCATCAGGAATAAAGCTAGATTGGTTGTTAAAGGCTATTTCCAATAAGAAGGAATAGATTTTGATGAAACTTTTCTTCCTGTTGCAAGATTAAAGCCATCAGAATTTTCCTAGCCTACGCAGCTCAGGCCAAATTCAAAGTCTATCAAATGGATTTCAAAAGTGCCTTTCTGAATGGAGATTTGGAGGAGGAGCTCTATGTCAGTCAACCTCCTGGTTTTAAGGATCCAAATTTTCCTGAACATGTATATTATCTTCTGAAAGCACTTAATGGGTTGAAACAAACACCTAGAGCCTGGTATGACACTTTGTCAAAATTTCTTTTAGAGAATCACTTCACTAGAGGTACTGTTGACAAAAATTTATTCTTTAGAAATGTTAATGGCTCTAGCATACTTGTTCAAATTTATGTAGATGATATTATATTTGGCTCTACAGATGAAAAACTTTGCAAAAAGTTTGCCAAATTAATGCGAAATAAGTATAAAATGAACATGATGGGAGAACTAACTTACTCTCTTGGTTTACAAGTTAAGCAAGTTAGTGATGGAATATTCATTAGTCAAACAAAATATATTTATGATCTTTTAAAGAAGTTTGAACTAATGGATTGCACATCTGCAAAAACTCTCATGGCCACTGCAACTAAACTTGAATTAAACACTACTGAAAAGTCTGTGGATATTTCAAGTTATAGAGGCATGGTTGGCTCGCTTCTGTACTTAACAGCTAGTAGGCCAAATATAATGTTTGCTACATGTCTCTGTGCTAGATTTTAGGTTGATCCTAGAGAATCTCACTTAATAGCAATTAAGAGAATTTTCAGATAATTCAAGGATACACCAAAACTTGGCATTTGGTACCCTAGAGATTCTGGTTTTGATCTAACTGGTTATTCAGATGCAGATTATGCAGGTTGTAGAATTGATAGAAAAAGTAAAACAGAAACCTGTCAATTTCTAGGAAACAAGCTAGTATCCTAGTTCAGTAAAAAGCAAAATTCAGTTTCTACTTCTACAGCAGGAGCTGAATACATTGCTGCTGGCAGTTGCTGTGCACAGATTTTATGGATGAAAAACCAATTGCTAGACTATGGTCTGCAAGTGGAAAGAATTCCTATTTTCCGTGATAACACAAGTGCAATTTCCATTAGTGAGAATCCAATACAACATTCAAGGACAAAGCATATAGACATCAAGTACCACTTCATTAGGGAACATGTGATGAATGGTACTGTGGAACTTCATTTTGTTCCAAGTGAAAAACAACTTGCAGATATCTTTACCAAGCCACTGGATGAATCCACCTTTTCAAGGTTGGTAAGTGAGTTAGGTATGCTTAATTATTCTCAAAACCTTTCTGATATATTTGCAAGTTCCAATGCAGCCAGAAATTTAATTAATTTTTCTATTTTGGATGAAATTTTGGCTAAGTCAAAATTTACATCTCGACGGATGATCGTTATCCATCGAGTCTGATCATCCGTCGGAATAGAATATCTTAATAAAAATCAATTACCTTTCTGGAATATTTTATTACCCGATGGATAAATTGTTTTATTCTCATCCGTCGAATTGTCCAAATCATAGCCGTTAATTTTCTAAACATCATCCATCGAGTTTACTTACAGTCTGTAAGTATATCACGACGGATGATAGATAGAATTTTGACAGATTATTTTAATTTAAACGGCTATTTTGGGCTATTTTGATTGGTTCTTTATTACATTTGTCAGTTTATTTTTGGGAGAGTATAAAAGTAAAATTCATTTTCATTCTTTTATTTTATCACTCTCAATTCAATTGCTCTAACTCCCTTTCTTCTCCAAAGCAAAAGTTCTCTCTGGAAATTTCTCATTTTCTAACAATGGCACATGTAGTCAAAATCATGTCTGAATCTGGATATATATATGAAAAGAACAACTTTACAACACTTGTGAATAAGGAGATTCCTCAGTCTGGAGACTTTCACAAGATGATGGATTTTGTAAAGAGCTGTAAACTCAGTTATGCTATGCTAGAATCACCCACAATCTATTGTGGAGTTGTGGAGGAGATATGGACAACTGCCGTGTACAACTCTACTGACAAGACCATAACTTTCACTTTCAAAGGTAAACAGTTTTGCATTAATAGTGATATTGTCAAAGCATACTTTAGAATTCCAGATAAAACTGCTACTGTTCCACACACAGACACTGATATAGTTAACATGCTAAATTTTATGGGCTATGCACTTGCTACTTCGAAGTTAAGTGAAATTAGAAGGCTTGGTCTTAGAAAGGAATGGAGCTATCTGTGTGATGTGGTAACTAAAGTATTTTCTGGTAAAATTAGCAATTTTGACTCTGTTAACATTTCCATGCTTTACATGCTAGTTACTGATAAGTAATTTAATTTAGGTGACTTGGTCTTATTTGAGTTAGGTTATAAGTTAGGAGAACTTAATGAGAGAGGTAAAAGTGTCTATTATGCTATATTCTTTATGATTCTAGCTAACCATCTTGTTGAGAATATTGATGTTGAGAACCCAACCAATAAACTAAATTATTGGGTTCAAGAAAGGAGAGTCATTGCTGATCTCAATAAGGCAAGTCATCACAAAGAGGTGCCCCTCCATTACTTTCCAATCATGGAGGGCCCTCAGGTAAGTGAGGTAAGCACAATTGTCTCCATAATTGCAACCTCATAAATTTCTTTGCCTTCAAGTGTAGCAATGGCTTATGTGTCAATGACCCAACAAATGCCTACCCAAGCTACCAAATAAAAAATATTTCAAAAACCAAAACAAAGAAAGCCCCCTCTAGTGTCTCACAAAAGATACCAGTTGCAAAAACTACCAAACACAAAAAGGGGAGTGTGAAGGAGAGTGAGTTAGGTGAGGGACAGGGTGAAAGTCAAAGAAACCCTAAGGATAAGGCTGGTGAGATTAGTGTACCCAAGCCTAGCCACACCACAGTTTCCCAACAAACTGTGGTTGTTAATAAGGAAATTAGCTCAATTCTAGTTTCATCCTCCCAAAAGGATGCTACTATTAAACAAGCTCCCAACTAGGAGCACAAAAAAAGAGGGTTAGGGACACAAGTTATCCACAGACTTATGCAAGAAAGAAAAGATCTAAAACCCTTGGGGATGCGTAGGGAACACACACAGTGCAAGCTGGAGCTAAAGACCCAGTCACTGCACCATCTCAAAGTCAGATTGATGTGGCTCCAATAAATGTGGAGTCACAGCCAAAATCATTACTAAATGAAGCACCTCAAACACCAAATTCACCCACACACTCACTGGATGTAGACATGATTCATACATCACTTCCAAATTCTCCATCTTTAACTCTATTGGAGAATCCAATAATCCAAGCAAGTGAACATCATCTTTTAGATGATTTGTTGGATCACTTTCCATTTCTTTCTGAGTCTATTGAGACATCTGTGCCCAAACTTTCATCAATCTGCACAGAGTCTACAATAGTGTCCACTCAAAACTCATTCATTTCTACTCTCCCGGTGGATATTATTCATCCGTCGAGTGGTGATTATATCCCGACGGATGTGCTTAACTGCAGTCATCCGTCAGATAGTCAAACTACTATCCCGATGGATATTTCTCATCCGTCGGGAGTCTCTGCACAACTTTAAAGTTCAACAATTGTCACAAGTGTAGATGACTTAGTGGTAGTACAATCACTCCTAGGACTGAGGGAAGTGAGTGAATTGAGTGAGAGGCTGGGTTGTTCCCAGGAAAAAGGAGAGATAATGAGTGAACCAATGCAAACCATTTCTTCAGGTCTGGAAAAAGTGAGTGAGAGGAGTCCTGCCTTAGATGGTGAAGGTGAGGGTGTGAGGGTGGGAAGCCAAGGGGAGCCCTTGATGCAAGAACAGAGAGATCATGAGAGAAATGCAGGTATATGAGAAATAAGGGTGGACATCATTGTTAGTGAGTCAATGAATGTTAATGATGCGGACAGAGAGGAACTATCTCAGCATAGTCAAGCTGTTATAGATTCCACCTCTTTGGATGCTGAGACATTTACTCATCCTGTTCCAGCATATCAACTTTTGGCTGGACAGGGCTATAAAAATGCAGAGAGGATGCTGAACTTGGTGCACACCACTCAATCAATGCAAAGAGCAAAGGATGTTATCATAGTTATGCCTTCTACAGCTGGTGATGACATTGATTATGAAGCTGGTAGGTCAGAAGATTTTTTTGGAGATGAGGGTGATGATAATGAAGAGGAGCCAATGGACATAAGGGGAGAAGTAGGCCCTAGTTCCAGATCTGGTATGCCATCTTGGGCATATTTAAAGAAATGTGATGAACATCACTTCAAGACCACTCTCCTACAACTCATTAATCATACATAAACTACTCTTCAATCAACAACAAATGCAAACACCAAGAAGCTCCTACAAGCACACCTTGATTCTATTCAGTTACATCAAATCCTAGCATTTCAACACAATCAGAATGTCACTTCTATCAAGACTGAGATTGATCAAGTGAAGAAGGATATTTCTGAAAGATTGGATGCTAAACTTCCAGAAGCAACAATGATTGATATTAAGAGACAGCTAAGGAAGAACTCTGATCTTGCCACTAAAGTGGATTCCTTAGATAAAAGGATGAATGCTATGGAAGCTTCTCTAATAGCTATTCATCTACATCAAGCACATCAAACAGACTTGCTTCAAAAGCTAGTGCAACACAAACCTCTTCCTCTACTCTACTTGCTGTAACACCCCCAAATCCGGGGTCGGGGATTCGGGTTGTCACGAGTTCCATTTCCCGTATCAATACTTAATCTTAACATTCAACCAACTACTGCGTACTGTGACCCCACAATATACACACATACACCATAAGTTATAGTCTCAGAGATGAATACCAAAAAT
This sequence comes from Apium graveolens, assembly GCF_009905375.1. NCBI lineage: Eukaryota > Viridiplantae > Streptophyta > Magnoliopsida > Apiales > Apiaceae > Apium > Apium graveolens. The sequence goes on along the minus strand of NC_133657.1, from coordinate 34,691,066 downwards.
AACACAAGTCATTTTATTCCACAATTATAAACCATTTCACCATAAAAAGGGTTTCTGTATAATTTACATATTCTTTGCCATTATTACAATTCATAAATATACATAAGTCTGACACAACAAAAGTTGAAAGCCTAGCCTACTGGTAGCTCCTACCTCAGCTACAACGACATCAACGCCTACAGGAAACTGCGGAACGTTTCCTAACCACTCACCAATTGGGAGCTTGATCATGTTCATCTTGTTTATCTGTTGTTGTGTGATGAGAGAAGAAAGCAAGGGTGAGCAAGAAGCCCACCGAAATAATATGTATAATAATTAACAATATATGAGCATTCTCATAGTACTCATGAAAGTCTTGGTCATAAAGAAATAAACCAAGTTGATATCTTAACGCGACCAAGTCACAAAATATTCAGTATATATATATACATATATACTTTTCACAATCTTTGAAATCCTCTCACATGTATAATATACACAGAGTTCCAGTTTATAACTGTATAAAAATATCGTTGCAAGGTGATCTCATATATCTAACCTTGTCTCAACATTTTTCTGAAAATCTTTGACATGCACAAGATAATCATTTACTAGATATAAATTTAAAAGATGAAGTTAAAAGATACTCCAATATACTTATATATTTTCCGAATACTACTTGAACTACCACCATTCAAGGTATAATCCGTTTCAAAAGTTCATAACATAGATGAGACTACAAGATAAGATTTGAATAGATTCAATCCTTGAAATATCATTATAAATAATGAAGTTACGAGATACTTCATTAAGTCCCGATATATATATATATACACCTATATATATATACGTTTCATACACTCCTTGAAAACCTCTGTTATGAAAATTATAAACAGAGTTGCAATATCCAATGAATTTGGAAAGAAGAAAACCTTGGCATAAACCTGATATCTTGCTGATCAGGCAAAGATACCAATAAGTAACCTTTTCTACTAGTAGATGGACGAATTCCCCACTGCTGATCACCCTGGCCGCAATAGGACCTTATGCTGGACTGCCACTCAGCCACTTACGCATTTGATGGACTCCCACTGAGCCACTTACACTTTCATGAACGCCCACTGAGCCCATGATGCTTATGCCGACTCAAATAGATGGACTTACTTCCCGAACGTTGGGTAAGTAATCAATTCATTTATCAAAACAGCAACCTCGTTGCGAATATAAAATACACCACAGAGCCGGATCCTTTAGATTTTTGAGCGAGTATTCAAGTCCCCTTCAAAAAGGAAGATCTTAAATTTGAAAATGACTTTTGGGATCCGCTCTAAACTTTGAAAATCATTTTGAAGACTCGAAAACATTTTTAAGAATGTTTGGAGTACTGCTGATTTATTAAAATAAATCAGTCCCAAAATATTAGAAAATATCTGAATATTATTATTAAAATAATATTCCCAAAAAGGATAATCTCTATAAAAATAATCGAAGTAGAAGTGTTAAAACTCATACTTGAAATGGGTATTAAATAACCAAAGATATACTTATACGAAAGTACTATCTTTATTTGAATAATCAAAAATAAGTTTGATTATCGAAACATTATTCTTTAATAAAATAAAGAATATTACTTAGTAAATAATCGGAGTCATAAGTTCTCGAATGAATATTCAAAATAATATTCATTAATAAAATAAACAGAGTCATAAGCCCTCGAATGAATATTCAAAATAATATTCATTAATAAAATAAACGGAGTCATAGCCCTCGAATGAATATTCAAAATAATATTCATTAATAAAATAAACGGAGTTATAAGCCCCCGAATGAATATTCAAAATAATATTCATTAATAAAATAAACGGAGTCATAAACCCTCGAATGAATATTCAAAATAATATTCATTAATAAAATAAACGGAGTCATAAGCCCCCGAATGAATATTCAAAATAATATTCATTAATAAAATAAACGGAGTCATAAGTCCTCGAATGAATATTCAAAATAATATTCATTAATAAAATAAACGGAGTCATAAGCCCCCGAATGAATATTCAAAATAATATTCATTAATAAAATAAAGTTATCGAATAAACCTTATTCGATTCATAATTTTAAAAACTATATCTATATATATATAAATATATATAATATACTCGGGAACATCGACTCCCGATTTTAGAAAAATGTCCACCTTTGGGTCCCCTATACTAAGGGTATACACAACTACTGCTTATCTCTAGCATAGGTATTATGCAACTATAAGCATTTGCATCAACATATATATATCAAGATTACGAAATAGACATGCATATATACCATATCACATGCTCCAATATATCGCAAGATTTGCTAATTAACCATCATGCATCTATCACAAGATAATGCATATACATATGTATACATCACAACAACAGTATAACGGGTTGAAAACTTGCCCGAGTGCTCCCGGATAGACTTAAGCTTAGAGTGGGTCCGATAACCTATGAACAACAACATAAGTTGGAATTAAAACCCGGTCGCTTAAGAAACTAGACTTTAACCAATTGAACCCTAACGTTCGCTTATGGTCACTCATACGCTTAACGAATCACCTAAGTCTTTCGAGTACCCTCGGCGCCATCATTTTTAATAAATTAACCATTAAGAGTGTTAAGGCGATTCTTTCACGAGTACCTTACCAACTGCCTAATACACTTAACATAATTTTTTCATATCCCAATTAGTCATTTAAATTCCTTAACCAAGGTTTCAAAGTAAGGCGAGGGGTAATGGTTCGTTCGCGAAACGCCGTTACTTAAAACGGTCGTTACTCCTAAACCGTACATCAGATTCAAACGAACCACATATCAAAATGAAGCTCGTAACATGAACTATCTAATCATGGCAATGGTCAAAACCTAACAGTGAGTCCTCGGGTCCTGATGTTAAGAACAAAAACAGTCTAAAGTAAATCGGACATTACGACGGCTATGTTTACGCGATTACCAATTTTTATCCTACTCCAAATCAACCACAAACCAACCACAATTCAACCATACAACCAAAATCCATCCATACATCACTACAACAGCCCCAACACCTCAATTTTTCAAATTTATATTAATCTCAAACATGAAGTAAAACTATTCTTAAGTTCATTAACTAATAACCAAGATTTACAACTCCAAAAACATCACAAAACCAGCTAATCTCTAGATATTCAAACACCATGCTTCACATGAACTATAATACTCATATTAAGCTCTTAAAATTCGATAACAAAGCTAGGTTAAGAGATTATACCTTCCTTGGTGAGTAAAAGTAACTAAGGAGCTTAAAATCACCCTTGAAAGTCCTTACCAAAGCTTAATCTAAACAAAAACTCAAGAACAAATTTCAAGTTCTTGAAAAACACTATTCACCAAGAACTTTGATGAATTGATTAGCTATGTTAAACATGGAATCTTGAGCTTAAACTTATGGCTCATCTAAGTTATGAATTATGGAAGCTAAAGAAACAAACCTCTTGAATTATGAAGGTGTGTAGCTTGATTTTTGAAATTTTTCCTTTGCTTTTCATGGAAAACCCGAGAGCAATAGATGGGGGAAGAAGAGAAATGAGTTTGTTTTGGTTGCTTTTGATTTTGGTGTTTGTGAAATGAATACTTGGTGGAGATTGCTTTGATAAAGTGATGACATCACTTGGATGACCTCACCTCCAAGCCACATGTCTTTCCCTTAAGGTTTGATGATGTCACCTTCTCTTTTAACCACTTGTGTTAGCTTTTCGTGGAAGCTTCCTTCCCATTCTACTTGTATGTGCTTGTCCCTTGGTCGTTTATTTGTTTTTCGGTTCGCTTAACTCTGTTCTCTTTCGTTGTTTGAGGGATCACATCCTAGATCTTATTACTTGGGTTCCCCTAAATCTTTCTCAATATCTTATAATTCTTTAATGATCCTCTCTTATAATCCTTGAATTTAAATCCCTTTAACCCTGTTGCCTTATACTCAATTCTTTCGGTATCTGGTTGATTTTCGGGAAAAATCAAAGTGTTCGGATTTGGATTCTGACGATCTTTACATACACTTATATACCACATAGAGTACTAATAATATCTCAGAAGATCAATAAAAGAACCCCTACATAGTATGGTATGAAAAGTTTTCTTATTCAGCATAATCATCAAAACACTATTCATAAGGGTTTCAAAAATTCCAAAAATTGGGGTTATTACAGTCTTCCCTCCTTAAAAGGATTCCGTCCCGGAATCAGACAGGAAAATGAATAGGAATACTCTCTTAGAATTGCACTTTCTAATTCTCAAGTAAATTTTCCCACATTGTGGTTCTACCATTAAACTCTGACTAGTTTGTTAGCCCTTCTCCTAAACACTTGTTCCTTTTCAATCTATAACCTTTCCTGGTTGCTCCACGTGGGTTACGTCTGGTTGCATGCCTATGCGCTCATATGCCCTTATTTTCCTGGCATCCGGATTACACTTTCTTAACAATGATACGTGGAACACGTTATGAACTTGCTACATGTTCGGAGCTAGGGCTAGCTCATATGTTAACTTCCCAATACGTCTTAATACCTCAAAGGGTCCAACAATTCGTGGGCTTAGCTTTCCTTTCTTTCCGAATCTCATCTCATCCATCCTTTCCAAGGGAATACCTATAACAGCACTAGGTCCCCTACTTCCTATTCCTTGTCCTTTCGTGTCAAATCAACATACTTCGTGTTCCCATCTTGGGCTACTACCAGCCGTCCTCTGATTAAATCTATTATATCCTGGGTCCTTTGGACCACTGCTGGTCTAAGCATCTTGCGCTCTGCAACATCACCATATCATATGGGAGATCAACATTGTCTTCCCTCAAGGATCTCATAAGGCGAAATCTCGATAATGACATATGATCTATTGTCGTAAGAAAACTCAATCTGTGTTAAGTGATCATTCCAATTTCTTTCAAGTCTATTGCACAGACCCTCATCATAGCTTCTAGAATTATAGCTTTTGCTTCTCAATACCCACTCTTTTCCGGTTCGTAATCGCTACTATCTTCCGTACCAAATTTTATACTGATTACACTTTTTCTCGTTAGCGTTCTATAACCTTTTAATAATCGCGTCAACCTTAGTATCACGAACGCGTTAGAATCGGAATACCACCATAATTGGTACCACTTCCTTTCTAGCTGCTTCTATCTTCGAAAGCTTGATCCATCATATAGAAGTAAAAGAATTTATTGAGAGATCACTATGATCATGAACACTTGTTACATTGCATAGTTAGTACAGAAGGTGGCCAGCCTTTAGTACTTGACAAGCAATTAAACAATAGATGGTATCCTACTAGGCTTCTATCACACAGATAGATAGTCATTCGGCAATACCTCCCCTTCTGGAAGGGTTGTTCTTCTCAGCTTACATGAAATGAAAAGGAGAGAAAAGAACGAATTGAAGATAATTGTATATATATTAAAATATATACTGCCACAAAATATCTGGCTTGAAATCTACCTCTGAACTATAGAGGTTTATCATAGGAGAACAAAACATATATGTATATAAATCAACATTAAGCATTATAGCATCGTATTTCACATGCCTAATTATTTTTGATATTCCGTCCATCATTCTATGGACCCATGCTCTTCTTCGAGCTTATACACAATCACCTTTGAAACTCCCTTGACATCGAAAATCGAATCTGGGATTTCATTCTAGACATCATCGTTACTAGAATTCTATGCTTGCACCGCAACCTTCTTCGTATAATAATACGACTCTCTATTCCTAAGAAGGAATAAATATTCAATAGGTAGATAATCGACTTAACTAGTCTATCAATGATAACTTATACATCACCACGACCTGATTAGTAGTACTTAATCCCAACATCCATTCCAACACAACTCTTACAGTTGTAATTAATCGGCTCATTACCCGCAGAAACATTCCTGCACTACTAGGGTCCACCGTTGACCTACTATAGTCATTCATTTTTCATGAAGTCTTAATATCTAACCATACGGAGTCCATACATCTCATATCAAATTCTTCTAAGAAGGTAACATGATCACCGTTCATGATTCATGAAGAACACTCCTGATCCTAACGTACATTCATGACATCAAGTAGATAAAATTGCAGAAGAGTTTCAATCAAAGCAATGATAGCAGGTTAATACCATTCTTAATCATATGCCTTCAATAGAAGACTTAACTCAAAGGTTCGTTTAGTCCTTCTTGAAACATGGTCCTGGATTATCCTCAGGATAGTTCCTTCTAAGATAGATAGCCCGCTCATGGCGATTATACGAATTAAACCTTTACCAACCTACTATTACGGTTGGGTATTGCACAATCATCAGAAGGAATGTCAATCTTCCAAACCATAATACAACCTTCACGGCTTCAACCATCATCACTATATTCCTCTGGCACGAGCGCCTATAATTATCCTCTTACATTTAAAGTGTCGTCCACCTCTTTGGCCTTTCCTGATAGTAAAATTTCCTTACAATCAATGTCTTTTTAACCACCTCCAACTAAATTTTCTACCTCACTTCAATCACTGCTTATGTGAAAATGCTTCTCTTAAGTCCTGGTGAGAAAAAAAATCACCATTTTTCCATAAGTCATTGCCTTAGTCTTTAGATGTGAACATTGCCACGACTGACTCTCGATTATACTTAGGACGTCTTTTATCTTGGGTCCTTCTTACTTTAACAGTTCTGACCTCCGTTGGGTCAATCTATACTTTCTCATGGCTTAACATGTGCCCCACTTGGCATTATTATAATTACGTCACAATTCCTTTATCAAAATTTCTATTCTAGAGAACTTTGAATATTACCATTCTCCTTGTAAAACTTTTAAGGTTATCCTTGAATCATTCCTCCTGTATTCCCCAGATACAGGGCATATCAAAATACCATTTACTAATACTAGAACCATTGTCTATGTACTTCTGAAAAATTTCTCTACTGATCTTTAAAGGTTGTTGTTACCTTAATCCTTTCCAATTCATACTGTCAAACTCATACTATCCCTATTAAGGGTGAAATGCCAACCTTTATGCATTCCCCAAGGATTCATTTTAAGTTACCGATGTTCTATCCTTAATTCCACCTTTAGAAAAAGTACATGCATCCTTCCATGGATAAATCAAGTCATATATCCCTGATGAGGATGTCTTATTCAATCATTCCCACCTCGATAGTATAGGCCTAATTTTACAATAACATCTGTATTCAAAATGAGGTCAATCAATATGGCCTCCAAAAGATAACAACGGTTATCCGCTTTTCTTTCCTAATTTGGTAATGATAACAAGGATGTTCTGGAAGATATTGGTCGTGTTCAACGTGAAAATTTTCTTAATAAATCCTCATGTACTTTTGTTGTTTATCTCAACAGTCATCTCAATGTTGAGATATCTTTCATACCTGACGTCTCCCTTTCTGGGTATCATGCCACCGGTCTTACACTTCACATTCTTGAAGGTCACTTCCTTCATCCAATTTTCCTAATTTCTTATTTTCTTGTCTCCTTAGTCTATCCGCGTCTCATTATTTATCCTTCGAAGTATCTCAAGGTTTCCTCGAATACTCTCAACTTAAGGGGATTAATTATACGTATCGTTTATGCCTTCAACCTTGAATTTATCTCATGATCAGTCACCATCGCGCTGATGATGACACACTTCTCTATATTTATTGCAAGGGTTTCTTAGGGTTTCCCATACCTAACTCCCTTATCACTTCTCAACTCTATTTCCTTTATATCCCTTTATACTCCTTCCCTTTTTAGTCTTTTATTTTCGTTTCCATTACAACCATTACATGAACCAACACAACATAAGCATTGATTTCAAACATCCCGTCATTCTGGATTCGTGTCCTCAGAACGAATCTTGACAACTTTTACAACTTAGATTCATAATTCATCATACTCATCCACTTTTGTTCTAGCTCCAAAGCTTTTACACTCTCTCCTTATCCTTGGGAATTACTTTCCCGAAAACAATTGACTGAACTTTAATCAGTTTATCATAACCTCTGGCTCCGTGCCTTTCTTGGCCTTTCACCAGCGGGTGGCCTATCTCTTAGGAGAGTAAGTGACAAAAACAGTCTTTTACGCTTCATCAATCATTTAGAATATAAAATCATTTCTCTATTTCCTTTAGCCAGGCTCTTGCCTCGGCTAGGTCAGCTTGTTCCTTGGAACTCTGAGAGCTTAGCGACTTAAAGGTCCTGAAAGAATTTCTCACCGCATTGTTTTCTCAAGGTGGTGGTTGGGAATAAAAGTATAAGTTCTGTTTAGACAGGTCCATGAATTGCCCAATAGGAGTACCATCCTGGTTCTCCCTATCTTGTTCGACTTCTGTTTTCTCAGTATGAAACGTTTCAACCTTCTCCCATAATCGGGGTTATCTTTGTTGGGAACCACGGACTTAGGGTGTTACTATGTTTTACGATAAAGATTACGAAAAGAGGATTACCTTGTTAATGGTTGATTCCACGCTCTTCTATTGTATTCCCAAATTCCCTTGAGCGAAGTGTGGCCTCCGTCTTCTCAAGTTATCCTCTCTTCTTGCTCCTTGGTGGCTACAATATGTTTTCACACAATCCCAAGCAAGAAGAGAATAAGAATATATTAAGCTACAATAGGGACCATGGATAATTAGGTTGGGCCTTCTAATTACATCTTGAGCCTAGCCCAATGTAATTAAATATTAATTCAATCCACTAAAGAATTAATATTTGCACTACCTTTCCTAATACCGTAATTTAATTAATTCGGTTCCAATATTATTTGCTTATTAAATTCCCCATGTTTAAAATATCATATGTCCATTAATTAAATAAATTACTGATAATTTATTTAATTAATATCTTTTATCCTTGATCATCCACTCAACCTTTATTTAATTATACCAGAATAAATTCCACCTACAGGGTTTCACATAATTAAATCTTTTTGAGCTTTCAAGGGGACATCATTAACCCGAATATTATCAGGACATGGATTCCTTCAATAAATAATATCCACCATGTATATAATTCCATCACCCAAAATATAATGATATAATTCAAAAGAATTATTTCATATATAAATCAAAGCATGTAAATAATATACACGTGTCAATTACTATTTCCGGATTAAGAACCTAAGCATTAATAATAACATAGAATCTTAGTTCTCCTTCTTAATCAGTATTAAGGGAACAATTCTAAATTTGATCCTGTTCAATATACACAAAGTATCTAGTATTATTTATTAGTCAATATAAACTAATCTAAATAATACTACAGCCATACTAGTGGATTGTCCAACACCACCTGTGCTGTGAACCTTATTATATTATATAACCGTATTTAACAATCTAATATTCCGTATCCCATTTGATACTAGATTGTTCACAATATATAATATTAGACAACATGTAAACATTCAAATGATTCTCAAATAAACTGGCCAGAAATAAATGTACATGCTTCAAATAAATATTTTCAGTATACACTAACAATCTCCCACTTATACTCAAAATATTCTATGTGTACATCAGTGTTTATTTAATCCACTATTACATAAATATCTATGTGTCCATCCATCTGACTCCTATCGCTTCCACATGCTTGTCAAAAACCTTGGTTGGCAAGCTCTTTGTGAAAGGATCTGCTCGGTTGTCTTCTGATGATATGTGAGCCACAACTATATCCCCTCGCTTTACGATTCCTGGTATGAGATGATACTTACGTTCAATATGTTTAGCTGCTTTGTGGTCTCGCGGTTCCTTTGAATTTGCCACAGCACCAGTGTTATCACAATACACCGTCAAGCTCCTAGGCAAATTAGGTACCACATCTAAGTCCAAAAGGAAGTTCCTGAACTATACAGCTTCCTTGGCCGCCTCAGAGGCCGCCACGTACTCAGCCTCCATGGTGGAGTCTGCAATGCATTTCTGCTTTACACTCCTCCATATAACGGCTCCACCTCCCAAAGTAAAAACATATCCCGAGGTTGATTTCCTCATATCCCTATCTGATTGGAAATCTGAATCAGTATATCCCAAAGGAAATAGATCTGAGGCCTTGTAAATTAACATATACTCATTAGTCCTTCTCAGGTACTTGAGTATAGTTTTTACTGCACTCCAATGTTCCTGACCTGGGTTCGACTGATATCTACTAACCATGCCTACAACAAAGCAGATGTCAGGCCTCGTAAATAACATAGCATACATTAAGCTTCCACATGCTGAAGCATAAGGAACTGCTTTCATGCTCTCTATATGGCCTCGTACATAACATAGCATACATTAAGCTTCCACATGCTGAAGCATAAGGAACTGCTTTCATGCTCTCTATATCCTTAGGTGTCGAAGGACACTACTTCTTAGATAGAGCAACTCCATGCTTAAAAGGTAAAAAACCTTTCTTGGAGTTCTGCATGTTAAAACGAGCTAATACTTCATCAATGTAGGGCTCTTGAGATAAAGCCAACATCCTTTTCTTGCGATCCCTTATAACTTTGATCCCAAGGATGTATGCCGCTTCACCTAAGTCCTTCATGTCAAATTGTTTGAACAACCATGCCTTTACTGATGACAACATCTCAACATTGTTTCCAATGAGTAAAATATCATCTACATATAGTACTAGAAAAACCACTGCATTACCTTCACTTCTCTTATACACGCACAATTCGCTTGGACTTTGATCAAATCCATATGACTGGACTGCCTGATCAAAACGAATATTCCAGTCTCTAGAAGCTTGTTTAAGTCCATAAATAGACCTCTTAAGCTTACATACCAGATGCTCTTGGCCTTCCTTAATGAATCCTTTTGGTTGCTGCATATAGATGGTTTCTTCAAGACTTCCATTAAGAAAAGCTGTCTTGACATCCATTTGCCAAATCTCATAATCGAGATGAGCTGCTATAGATAAAAGAATACGGATTGACTTAAGCATGACTACCGGTGAAAAGGTTTCCTCATAATCGATACCTTCTTTCTGAGTATACCCTTTCGCAACAAGTCTTGCTTTCCAGGCTTTCACCTTTTTATCTAATCCCCTCTTTTTCTTGTAGATCCACTTACATCCAATAGGTTTTATACCTTTGGGTGGTTCCACGAGCTCCCAGACCTGATTAGAATATATTGATTCTATCTCAGATTCCATCGCCTTTTGCAAAAGATCTGCATCTTTGTCTTGTACTGCCTCTTCGTATGTACGGGGATCATCATCATGTTCACCAGGGACCAAGTCTGAAGACTCTCCCAAAAACATGAATCTATCAGGCTGTTGAACAACCCTCCCACTACGACGAGGCACTGGTGCGGTATTAGTGACAGGTTGTACATTATGTTGTGGTTGTTCTACTTGTACTACAGCTTCATGGGTATTATTTGTCCTTCCCACTAGTTCCTCTAAAATGACACTACTCATGGGTTTGTGATTCATTATATAGTCCTCCTCCAAGAATCTTGCATTGGTGTTAACAATGACATCCCGATTTTTCGGACTATAAAATAAATATCCTTTCGTTCCCATGGGGTAGCCTACAAACAACTTTACTTCTGTACGAGATTCTAACTTAGTCGCGTTCTTGTTCAGCACATGTGCTGGACAACCCCATATTCGAATATGTCTTAGACTCGGTTTATCCCCGGTCCACAATTCTAAAGGGGTTTTAGGAACCGACTTAGAAGGTACTAAGTTCAGAAGATAAGCTGCTGTCTCTAAGGCATGTCCCCAAAACGACTTGGGTAAATCCGAATAACTCATCATCGATCTAACACTCTCTAAAAGAGTCTAGTTCCTTCTCTCTACTACACCGTTCTGCTGGGGTGTGCCTGGTGCAGTTAACTGGGATTTTATCCCATTTTCTGATAAATATTCCCTAAATTCTCCAAGCAAGTATTTGCCACCACGATCTGATCGTAGTGACTTGATACTTTTATTAAGTCGCTTCTCCGTTTTAGCTTTGTACTCTTTGAACTTATCAAAGCACTCAGACTTACGGCGTAACAAATAAACGTACCCATATCTAGAATAATCATTAATGAAAGTGACGAAATATTCATAACCACCTATTGCTTGGATATTCATGGGTCCACATAAATCAGAGTGAACCAATTCTAATACTTGTTTGGATCTATTCCCCTTTGCCTTGAAAGGCCTATTAGTCATTTTACCTTCCAAGCAGGATTCACAAACTGGAAATGGCTCCACTGCCAATGAGCTTAAAGGCCCATCTACTACCAGTCTTTGAATCCTCCTCAAGTTAATATGACCTAATCTCAAGTACCAAAGATATGTTTGGTTCAAAGTAGAAGGTTCCTTTCTTTTAGTAGAGTTAGAAGATGTGTTGTTCAATTCCCTAAATTGCAGTTGCAGTGCAGGTTGACTAGAATTAATTATATACAAATTGTCTTGCAATGTACCAGAACATATAATTCGTTTATTCATCATAATAGAAACATTACGATCCAAACAAACATTATAACCATCCAAAGCAAGTTTAGAAACCGAAATTAAATTCCTTCTAAAAGAAGGTACATAAAGATAATTGTTTAAAACCAAAATCCTATCAGAACCAAAAGATAAATGAATAACTCCTACTGCAACTACTGCTACTTTCGTAGCATCTCCCATGAACACGTATATCTCACCATCTTTAAGCATTCTGGATAGCTGGAACCCCTGCATAGAATTACAAACATGATCAGTGGCTCCTGTATCTACACACCAAATGCTCGTAGATATAGCCACTATAAATGTTTTTGTAACTAGAGAAAGAGACATACCAGTATTGTTTGTCTTCTTAGGAAGAGGACAATCCTGTTTCCAGTGACCTGACTGTTTGCATCTGAAGCACTTTCCCTTAGGCTTTTTCACACCACCCTGAACTCCCACTGCCTTTACAGCTTTCTGTGTCTGAGCCTTTTTCTTCTTCTTAATACCTTTCGGCTTATAGGAAGAACCTTTCTCAGCCACATACACTTGAACACTCTGCCGAAATAATCCTTCAGCTGTCTGAAGTTCTGTCAGCAGTTCCGCGAGACTATACTGCCTCTTGTTCATGTTGTAATTCAAGCGGAACTGCTCAAAACTCTTGGACAAGCTCATAAGGATAATGTCAATCTGGGTTTCCCCGTCAAGTTCAGCACCAAGGATCTCTATCTCATTCAGATGCGACATCATCTTGAGAACATGATCCCTTACAGGTGTGCCTTCAGTCATCTGAGTGTTCATTAAAGCCTTCATGGCTGCTTGCCTAGCAGCCCTATTCTGATCTCCAAAAAGTTCCTTGAGATTAAAGAGCATATCCGAAGTAGTGGCCATAGACTGATGCTAATACTGCAAAACACCCGACATTACTGCCAGAATGTAACATTGCGACATCTCATCAGCCTTAATCCACCGTTTATAATACTCTTTCTCATCTTCAGGAGCATCAGCAGCAGGCTGTTCAGGCTTGGGTTCATAAGTGCAAAACTTGTACTCCTCAACAGTCAACACAATGTCCAAATTTCGTTTCCATTCAATATAGTTAGGTCCGGTAAGTTTGTTATCCTTAAGTATGGTGAATAGTGGATTAAAGCCCATTTTATCCTGAGAATCATGCATAAAAACATCACATAAATAAGGGTGCATTAATTATTAAGATCTAAATTATTAAAATTTAATGCACTAACATCTAAACACCATAAGCTTCTGGTACGCCACGATGTGTGACATGTATACCACCTAATTTTGTTTAAATGTTACTTCGGTCCTATTACTAAACAATATGCCACGTTGGGGTGGACTATATTATTTTTCATAGCTAAGTGTATATCATCATCAAATCTTAAATTATTCGAAATCTATGGAACTTGGTACGCCACGATGGGTGGCGTGTATACCTTCCAATATTCGTAATTTTTCCTTGAATAGAATACTTCAATTCAATATTCATCAATGGTTTGATTTCCAGGTAGTAGAAGAGTCACATCGGTCTCGCTTAAAACCCACAACCTTACAAGTTCGATGAACCCGTTTTTGACAAAATCGCCCCAAATCAGAAATAAAGAAAATCCGTATTTATTCCTTTCAAAATTTATTAATTTAAGAAGTTTGTTCTAGTAATTTCTATAACATTCTAGACACCATAAATTACATGCCACGATGGGTGACGTATATATGATTTATATTCGTCTTTATGTTAAATTACCTACAACCAATAATGCAGACCATGGGATTTAATTTCATATTAATTCCCTCTCCCACTTAGATTTTTTTTATTAAAATTGAGGAATTTTAAAATTAAATGGGGCCCTATGTCATTATAATTATGTCTAATCATGCATTTAAAATACACACATAATTTTAGCAACATATAACATTTAATTAAAGCAATAAATAAATTTTATGTCCATGTCGTCCTAATTAAGTTAAACATGCAATTTTAAAAGAATTACACACATAATTAACGACACACATAATCAATAAATTAAAGTAATAATTAAAATTTAATGGAAAAAATTAAAATAACTTTTCCACTATTATGGCCCTTGAAAAAAAAATCCAGCTCTAAAAAAAAACTGCCCCAAGCGCGTCCCGACGCCCCCAGCAGCCCCAGCAGCCCCAGCAGCCCCAGCAGCCCCAGCAGCCCCCGCAGCCCCAGCGGTCCCCGCTGCCGCAGCGGCCGCAGCGCGCGCGCCTTTTGCTTTTCTGTGAGTTTTGTTTTGATTTTGTTCGATCCAAACATCAACATCAGCCCCTTGTAATCGCACAGCGGAACAAAAAACTACCGGAAATGATTTTCGATCGCACATAACTTGTTACAAAATACCCGGAACAATAAAAAAAAATAGATCTAATCCAAAACTAATTTTGTAAAATCTATTCTAACACGATCAACCCTCGTGTAAATTACAACCATGATTAAACCACGTGGAAACTAAAACAAAAATTAACCACGATTAAACCATGTGGGATCCAAACACATAATTAATATATACATGGCCATAATAGTGGATTATCAACCTGCATCAAAAACAATACTAGCAAAACACTATATACACGCATATATAATTATGACATGGACATTATATCATGAAACGTAGAACCCATTACCAGGCTCTTGATACCAATTGTTGGGAACCACGGACTTAGGGTGTTACTACGTTTTACGATAAAGATTACGAAAAGAGGATTACCTTGTTAATGGTTGATTCCACGCTCTTCTATTGTATTCCCAAATTCTTTTGAGCGAAGTGTGGCCTCCGTCTTCTCAAGTTATCCTCTCTTCTTGCTCCTTGGTGGTTACAATATGTTTTCACACAATCCCAAGCAAGAAGAGAATAAGAATATATATAGGCTACAATAGGGACCATGGATAATTAGGTTGGGCCTTCTAATTACATCTTGAGCCTAGCCCAATGCAATTAAATATTAATTCAATCCACTAAAGAATTAATATTTGCATTACCTTTCCTAATACCATAATTTAATTAATTTGGTTCCAATATTATTTGCTTATTAAATTCCCCATGTTTAAAATATCATATGTCCATTAATTAAATAAATTACTGATAATTTATTTAATTAATATCTTTTATCCTTGATCATCCACTCAACCTTTATTTAATTATGCCAGAATAAATTCCACCTGCAGGGTTTCACATAATTAAATCTTTTTGAGCTTTCAAGGGGACATCATTAACCCGAATATTATCAGGACATGGATTCCTTCAATAAATAATATCCACCATGTATATAATTCCATCACCCAAAATATAATGATATAATTCAAAAGAATTATTTCATATATAAATCAAAGCATGTAAATAATATACACGTGTCAATTACTATTTCCGAATTAAGAACCTAAGCATTAATAATAACATAGAATCTTAGTTCTCTTTCTTAATCAATATTAAGGGAACAATTCTAAATTTGATCCTGTTCAATATACACAAAGTATACTAGTATTATTTATTAGTCAATATAAACTAATCTAAATAATACTACAGCCATACTAGTGGATTGTCCAACACCACCTGTGATGTGAACCTTATTATATTATATAACCGTATTTAACAATCTAATATTCTGTATCCCATTTGATACTAGATTGTTCACAATATATAATATTAGACAACATGTAAACATTCAAATGATTCTCAAATAAACTGGCCATAAATAAATGTACATACTTCAAATAAATATTTTCAGTATATACTAATAATGTTATATGTTAAAAACCATATTTTCCACTCTATTATGTTATGGGTTCTTTCTTTCTTGATGGCAACCTCCCTGACTATCACATTCAAGGTTTGCCCTAAATCTTATTCCTCAAACTATGGCTCTCATCTTAGTTCTCATCCTTAAGCTCTTGAACTTTTGGAACCCAAATTTTGTAGGAACACCTCACTATCCCCTTATCAGCTTTCTCGGTATAGTTCTCTTCTCCATTCATTGACTCTCTGCCTTCATTCATCACTTTTTCTTGGCACAATATTAAATTTTCCAATAATTCAGACTGCATAGCGATCTCAAACAGCTTTTCGGTACCGGCTCCGGTTGCGTTCACTTTTATTTCCATTTTCTTAAAATCTCTTATCAACTCTCTTAGAGACAATATCATCTTGAGTTTCTCCTTTCTACTAAGGGCATTAGCCACCATTTTGGCTTTCCCTGGATGATAAAGAATCTCATAATCGTAATCCATGATTAGCTCTAACCACCTCATTTGGCGCATGTTCAGCTCTTTCTGCATGAAAATGTACTAGAGCACTTATGGCTTGTGTAAATCTCGCACTTCTCTCCATACAAGTAGTGCCTCCAATGTTTAGGGCAAAAATATTGCCACGAGCCCAAGATCATGGGTGGGGATATCGAATTTTATATTCCCTTAATTGTCTTGACGCGTACGCGATTACCTTGTTGTGCTGTATAAGAAGCACCCTAATTCCTTATCCGAAGCGTCACTACAAATCACAAAATCTCCTTTTCCGTCCGGCAACGCCAACATAAGAGTCGTCACCAACCTTTGCTTCAGTTCTTGAAAGCTGTTCTCGCATTTCTCTGTCCATTCGAACTTCTCAGTCTTATGAGTAAGCCGCGTTAAAGGGGGTACTATCTTTACGAACTTGAATGAACCTCCGGTAGTGACCGACCAATCCTACCTCTGGTAGTTTCCCTAACCATGGTTATCAATTCCTCAGTGGTCCTTTATTCATTCTATTCAGGATCACCCACGGGATCCTCCTCAGCAATAATCCCTTCTAGGACAACATCCTCAACCGCTACATCCTCAATATGGGGTCCTGCGTTAGGACGCTCTGTCGGATCCACAATCTGATCTCCAATAAGTAATAAAACATCATCGCGATGTTACTCCTCAACCTTAGGGTTCGGAGTCCCGCTACCATATACGATAACGAACTACGCTTCTATCATGATATTTATAAGGGTTCCCATAAGGGTTTTAACTGTCAGTACTACGTTAGGTAGTCCGACTATGAACTTGGAAAGAGTCCTTATTATCTTAGTGAACTTATTATTTTAACCTCACATCATCTCTGAGGTTTATAACGCTTAGCTCTGATACCATTTCTGTAACAACCCCAAATCCGGGGTCGGGGATTCGGGTTGTCACGAGTTCCATGAAAGTACTGAAATAATATGTATAATAATTAACAATATATGATCATTCTCATAGTACTCATGAAAGTCTTGGTCAAAAAGAAATGAACCAAGTTGATATCTTAACGCGACCAAGTCGCAAAATATCCAGTATATATATACATATATACTTTTCACAATCTTTGAAATCCTCTGACATGTATAATATAAACAGAGTTCCAGTTTATAACTGTATAAAAATATCGTTGCAAGGTGATCTCGTATATCTAACCTTGTCTCAACGTTTTTCTGAAAATCTTTGACGTGCACAAGATAATCATTTACTAGATATAAGTTTAAAAGATGAAGTTACAAGATACTCCAATATACTTATATCTTTTCCGAATACTACTTGAACTACCACCGTTCAAGGTATAATCCGTTTCAAAAGTTCATCACATAGATGAGACTACAAGATAAGATTTGAATAGATTCAATCCTTGAAATATCATTATAAATAATGAAGTTACGAGATACTTCATTAAGTCCCGATATATATATATACACACCTATATGTATATACATTTCATACACTCCTTGAAAACCTCTGTTATGAAAATTATAAACAGAGTTGCAATATCCAATTAATTTGGAAAGGAGAAAACCTTGGCATAAACCTGATATCTTGCTGATCAGGCAAAGATACCAATAAGTAACCTTTTCTACTAGTAGATGGACGAATTCCCCACTGGTCATCACCCTGGCCGCAATAGGACCTTATGCTGGACTGCCACTCAGCCACTTACGCATTTGATGGACTCCCACTGAGCCACTTACACTTTCATGGACGCGCACTGAGCCCATGTTGCTTATGCCGACTTAAATAGACTTAGATGGACTTACTTCCCGAACGTTGGCTAAGTAATCAATTCATTTATGAAAACAGCAACCTCGTTGCGAATATAAAATACACCACAGAGCCGGATCCTTTAGATTTTTGAGCGAGTATTCAAGTCCCCTTCAAAAAGGAAGATCTTAAATTTGAAAACAAGTTTTGGGATCCGCTCTAAACTTTAAAAATCATTTTGAAGACTCGAAAACATTTTTAAGAATGTTTGGAGTACTGCTGATTTATTAAAATAAATCAGTCCCAAAATATTAGAAAATATCTGAATATTATTATTTAAATAATATTCCCAAAAAGGATAATCTCTATAAAAATAATCGAAGTAGAAGTGTTAAAACTCATACTTGAAATGGGTATTAAATAACCAAAGATATACTTATACGAAAGTATTATCTTTATTTGAATAATCAAAAATAAGTTAGATTTTTGAAACATTATTCTTTAATAAAATAAAGAATATTACTTAGTAAATAATCGGAGTCATAAGTCCTCGAATGAATATTCAAAATAATATTCATTAATAAAATAAACGGAGTCATAAGCCCTCGAATGAATATTCAAAATAATATTCATTAATAAAATAAACGGAGTCATAAGCCCTCGAATGAATATTCAAAAAAATATTCATTAATAAAATAAACGGAGTCATAAGCCCCTGAATGAATATTCAAAATAATATTCATTAATAAAATAAACGGAGTCATAAGCCCTCGAATGAATATTCAAAATAATATTCATTAATAAAATAAACGGAGTCATAAGCCCTCGAATGAATATTCAAAATAATATTAATTAATAAAATAAATGGAGTCATAAGCCCCCGAATGAATATTTAAAATAATATTCATTAATAAAATAAAGTTATCGAATAAACCTTATTCGATTCATAGTTTTAAAAACTATATCTATATATATATATAAATATATATAATATACTCGGGAACTTCGACTCCCGATTTTAGAAAAATGTCCAACTTTGGGTCCCCTATACTAAGGATATACGCAACTACTGCTTATCTCTAGCATAGGTATTATGCAACTATAAGCATTTGAATCAACATATATATATCAAGATTACGAAACAGACATGCATATATACCATATCACATGCTCCAATATATCGCAAGATTTGCTAATTAACCATCATGCATCTATCACAAGATAATGCATATACATATGTATACATCACAAGAACAGTATAACGGGTAAAAAACTTGCCTGAGTGCTCCCGAATAGACTTAAGCTTAGAGTGGGTCCGATAACCTATGAACAACAACATAAGTTGGAATTAAACCCCGGTCGCTTAATAAACTAGACTTTAACCAATTGAACCCTAACGTTCGCTTATGGTCACTCCTACGCTTAACGAATCACCTAAGTCGTTCGAGTATCCTCGGCTCCACCATTTTTAATAAATTAACCATTAAGAGTTTTAAGGCGATTCTTTCGCGAGTACCTTACCAACTGCCTAATCCACTTAACATAATTGTTTCATATCCCAATTAGTCATTTAAAGTCCTTAACCAAGGTTTCAAAGTAAGGAGAGGGGTAATGGTTCGTTCGCGAAACGCCGTTACTTAAAACGGTCGTTTCTCCTAAACCGTACATCGGATTCAAACGAACCACATATCAAAACGAAGCTCGTAACATGAACTATCTAATCATGGAAATGGTCAAAAACTAACAGTGAGTCCTCGGGTCCTGATGTTAAGAACAAAAACAGTCTAAAGTAAATCGGACATTACGACGGCTATGTTTACGCGATTACCAATTTTTATCCTACTCCAAATCAACCACAAACCAACCACAATTCAACCACAATTCAACCATACAACCAAACTCCATCCATACATCACTACAACAGCCCCAACACCTCAAGTTTTCCAATTTATATTAATCTCAAACATGAACTAAAACTATTCTTAAGTTCATTAACTAATAACCAAGATTTACAACTCCAAAAACATCACAAAACCAACTAATCTCTACATATTCGAACACCATGCTTCTCATGAACTATAATACTCATATTAAGCTCTTAACATTCAATAACAAAGCTAGGTTAAGAGATTATACCTTCCTTGGTGAGTAAAAGTAACTAAGGAGCTTGGAATCACCATTGAAAGTCCTTACCAAAGCTTAATCTAAACAAAAACTCAAGAACAAGAACTTTGATTAATTGATTAGCTATGTTAAACATGGAATCTTGAGCTTAAACTTATGGCTAATCTAAGTTATGAATTATGGAAGCTAAAGAAAAAAACCTCTTGAATTATGAAGGTGTGTAGCTTGATTTTTGAAATTTTTCCTTTGCTTTTCATGGAAAAGCCGAGAGCAATAGATGGGGGAAGAAGAGAAATGAGTTTGTTTTAGTTGCTTTTGATTTCGGTGTTTGTGAAATGAATACTTGGTGGAGATTGCTTTGATAAAGTGATGGCATTACTTGGATGACCTCACCTCCAAGCCGCATGTCTTTCCCTTAAGGTTTGATGATGTCACCTTCTCTTTTAACCACTTGTTTTAGCTTTTCTTGGAAGCTTCCTTCCCATTCTACTTGTATGTGCTTGTCCCTTGGTCGTTTATTTGTTTTTCGGTTCGCTTAACTCTGGTCTTTTTCGTTGTTTGAGGGATCACATCCGGGATCTTATTACTTGGGTTCCCCTAAATCTTTCTCAATATCTTATACTCCTTTAATGATCCTCTCTTATAATCCTTGAATTTAAATCCCTTTAACCATGTTACCTTATACTCAATTCTTTCGGTATCTGGTGGATTTTCGGGAAAAATCAAAGTGTTCGGATTTGGATTCTGACGATCTTTACATACACTTATATACCACATAGAGTACTAATAATATCTCAGAAGATCAATAAAAGAACCCCTACATAGTGTGGTATGAAAAGTTTTCTTATTCAGCATAATCAGCAAAACACTATTCATAAGGGTTTCAAAAATTCTAAAAATTGGGGTTATTACACTTGCTAATAACAAAAAGGGTGAGAAAGAAGACTCTATTGTCCCAACTAGTCAAGAGGGATCAAGGAGTGAGGGGGAGCAGAAAGTGCTAAAAATACATGTCAGCAAAGCAATTGTGCCAGCAATTGCCTTCACAAAGCCACCAGTCATAGATAACATTGATCTTATCAATCAAGCAGCAGCCAAACTGAAAGCAGCAGCTGAGAATAAGCCAGTGAGCCCAATAGATTGAAATAAAATTGATGATGACATCCAAAAGAAATTTGGTCCAATTCAGAAGTCAAACAAAATCTTCACTCATCACTCTCAAGTCAAGAATATTTCTGTGAATGAAATTAGTATAAATTATCTGGAAAAAGGCCAAACATCTTGCATCAAATCTCCAAAGGGAAATCTGATCATGAAGCCTAAAAGGAACTACTCAAAGTTCTCAGAGAAAAACCATGAGATCTTTTGTTTGAGACACCTAAGCCAGATGAAAAGAAGCTGTTGGCAAGTCAATTGCATTTTACAAGGACCCAACTAATTCAGCACTTAAAAGAAGAATTGCCAAAATTTACAGAAATGGTAAAGAAATCTGTGTGGTGGCTGGAAACCCTCAGTTTGTAGAAGCTAAAAAGGAAGAGAAGGAAAGAATCAGGCAAGAAAAGAAGCAAGCTGCCTTAGATGCTAAGAAGCTCAAACAAAAGAAGAAGCAAGCTATTATCTTGGCCAAGCTTCAAGCTGTGAAAACTACAAAAGAGATTTCTGCACAACCATCTGTAATTGCTGAACCTCAAGATCAGAATGTGCAAGATGCACCATAATAGAAAAGAAGATTCAGGTACAAGCTTCCCTTTAAAAGAAAATCGGACTTCAGTGGTGAGGAAATGGAGGATTACATTCCAAAAAAGTCTACAACTACAACTGAGACATCAAAACCCTCAATGGTATTTGAAGAATTCAAGGTGGTGGATCCAACTAGGAATATTCATGGTGAGCCCATAATTCCAAAGGATGAGCCAGTAGACTGGGATAGTTTGCCAATTCCTGAACTAAAGTTTCCTATTTTCAATAAGCCAAAGAAGACAAAGACAAGAGCAATCAAGAAAGTGAAGCATGTGACTCTTAGATCCAAGACCCTAACCAAAGTTCAAACCGAAGTCAACAAGGGAGATGTCTTGTATATCTGTAATATCAAGGAATTTTCTGATATAAATCTCTACTTGGATGAATTGGAAGAAGTAAGAGGGATCGATGCTTACAGACATCTTCCTGAAAGGCTAGTGTTCAAATACAAGGGAGGGAAAGAGATCACATGGCCAGTTCACAGGATTCTTCAAGAAAGCCAATATGTACTGATAAAGGTCTATTCATCCTTCAAGAAGAACTTTGGATTCAATGTGACTGCAAGAAGACTAGTTCTAAAGAAGATTGAAGAGCTAAGGAGTAATAAAGCTAAAGATGCACACCCAAAGACTCTAACTATTCCTTACACAGGAAGTAGAGTGCATCCGAGGCCTTATTGGATTATGGAATTCATGGATGATAAGGGAGTCAGAAGATTCTTCAAACTGGATGACCAACTAAGCATCTCTATCAATGAGACTCTTTTGGAAATACAAGAAATGTTGAATATATCTGAAGCTGATGAGCTTGAATTCCTCATACAACTCTAGAATCAGATAGAAAAGAACAACATGAGGCTTGGGAAGAAATCCAGACAATCAAGGAAATAGATTTATCTGCTCCAACTAGAGGAGCACCTTGATAATGATTGTGCGATATTCTTTGTACACTTTGCCTTGTTCAATTTTCAGTAAATAATACAGCACTTATCAGTTTTTATCTACTATTTTTTAATCTGTATTTTTAGGGTGTTTTGTTATCATCAAGTTTCTCATAATTTAGGACTACAATTCTAGTAGACATAAATTGGGGAAGATTATAAGGAATATGTTGTGTACTTGATGATTAGATTAACAAAACACCTTAGTAGATTCAACTTAATGTAATTTGTAGCACTCGATGGATGATCAAATATAGTCCCGATGGATGAACCTTATAGTCCCGACGGATGACCAATTGACATCCATCGAGTGACTAGCTTATGTAACAAATGAGAATTGTAGCACATTTCTGCAAACAACTTTGTGTAGATTCTGTAGGAGTATATGAGTCATGTCGACTACTAGTGGATATGCAGAATTGGTTGATTAATTGTAAATATGAGATGTGTTGTAATTCTGTATAAGTGAAATGGAGTCAAATGACAAATAGCTACCCGACGGATGATCAACAAAGCTACTCGACGGATGATGAATAAAGCTCCCGACGGATCATCTACAAGACTCCTGACGGATGATCATATTCAAATATCTGTTGACAGTGACAACACAGTCACATGCGTTGGGTGTTTGCAAAAGGAATGTGGCAGCCTGTTAAGCAGGAATTTAAGAACAAAGAATCATTACCATTTCCATGCAATTATGAAGATATTCAAAGATGCTGGAATAGAGTAGTGAAGCAACATGGATTTAGACTAGATATGTTTTGTTTTATTATCTTGTCTTATTGTCATAAAAACTTGGTGATATATAAACCAAGTGTAGCAAGTAGAACATTTAACTAAGCAAACATATTTTAAAGAGAGATAGAAAAAGCTGTACTTGTCAAGAATCTCTCAGTAGTTTATTTGTTCAACTTATAAAGCAGCTTTGAGCTCTTCAAGGCTTCACATAGTTCTAATCAAAATCCACCAGAAAGTTTTAAAAGCCTTAATTTTTATTACTGCCATATTTTATCAAGTTAGAACTTCTTTAAATTTGAAAAAGTAGCCAGAATTACATTCAACCCCCTTCTGTAATTCTTGTTGTATTGTTAGGGACTAACACTTAGTATGACACACTGTCAGAATTTTTGCTCAAACATGGATTCATTAAAGGAACAATTGACAAGACTTTATTCTATAAGTAACATGGTGGTGATATGATCCTAGTTCAAATCTGTGTGGATGATATCATTTTTAGTTCTACAAATGAAAAATTATGTCAAAGATTTTCAGGACTCATGCAGAGTAAAGATGAGATGAGAAGGATGAGAGAATTAAGTTAATTTCTTGGGCTCCAAGTCATCCAAAGAAGTGATAAAAATGGCATAGTAGTCAGGAACAAAGCTAGATTGGTTTCTAAGGGCAATTATCAACAAGAAGGAATAGGTTTTGATGAAACATTTGCTCCTGTTGTAAGACTTGAATCCATCAGAATTTTTCTAGCCTATGCAGCCCATGCAAATTTTAAGGTCTATTAAATGGATGTTAAAAGTGCATTTCTCAATGGAGATTTGGAGGAGGAAGTCTATGTCAGTAAGCCTCCTAGTTTTGAAGACTTCAACTTTCCTGATTATGTCTACTATCTTTTGAAAGCACTATATGGTTTGAAGCAAGCACCTAGAGCCTGGTTTGATACTTTGTCAAAGTTCCTTTTAAAAAATCACTTCACAAGAGGTACTGTGATAAAAGTCTTTTCTTTAGAAATATTAATGGATCTAGCATACTTGTTCAGATTTATGTAGATTATATTATATTTGCTCTACCGATGAGAAACTTTGCAAAAAGTTTTCCAAACTGATGCAAAGTAAATATGAAATTAGCATGATGGGAGAACTAACTTACTTTATTTATTTACAAGTTAAGCAAGTTAGTGATGTAATATTCATTAGTCAAACCAAATATATTTATGATCTTTTAAAGAAGTTTGACTCAATGGATTGCATATCTGCAAAAACTCCCATGGCCACTAACACTAAACTTGAATTAAACATTACCGAAAAGCCTGTGGATAATTTAGGTTAAAAAGGCATGGTTGGATCACTTTTATATTTAACAGCTAGTATTCCAGATATAATGTTTGCTACTTGTCTTTGTGCTAGATTTCAAGTTGATCCTAGAGAATCTCATTTAGTAGCTATTAAGAGAATTTTCAGATATCTCAAAGGACCACCAAAACTTGGTATTTGATATCCTAGAGATTCTGGTTTTGATCTAATTGGTTATTCATATGCAGATTATGCAGGTTGTAAAATTGATAGAAAAAGTACAACAAGAACCTTTCAATTTCTAGGAAACAAGCTAATGTCTTGGTTCAGTAAGAAACAAAATTCAGTCTCTACTTCTACAGCTGAGGCTGAATATATTGTTGTTGGCAGTTGTTCTGCACATATTTTATGGATGAAAAATCAACTATTGGACTATGGTCTTCATGTAGACAAGATCCCAATCTTCTGTGACAACACAAATGCCATTTCCATAACTGAAAATCATGTGCAACATGTTAGGTAATAAATACAACACAGAAGGGGGGGGGGGTGAATGTGTTTAAGGTTATTTTTCAGCTTTTTGAATTGTTATGAATGGTGAAAAAAGTAATTTGTCTTGTATAGATAATATGCTTTAAAAAGAATAATAAAACATGCACATGAACACACTATTTTCAAAACTCACTTAATTTTATATTAAAATCAAGTATTTCTTGCTACAAATTTAGGGGTTCTTTGTTGATAAAGAACTCATCTTTTCTCTTGAGAGTTACAAAATTTTCTAGATCTATTTTGATACACATTAAACAAAGCATCCGGTGTCTACTTATAGAACAGTAGACACAGGTTTTACACAGCATGCAACTACATGTTCTAAACCCTACTTTAAGTTAACTAAAACTTTCTATTTCTAGCTTAGTCTATCTTTGCAAACTGTGCATGTCTGTGACTTTACTTTGTCAGTTAATCTTGGCCTTTGATCCTATACTCTCCAGGCTGCTTTTGTAGACTTTTCAAATCAGTGATTGATTTATTTGTTGATGGATAATCATGGATATTTAACTGATCTGTATTTTGTACTTTGATTTTTATATCGAGATCTCCAGTTTGTCATATAGAGTACTTGACATCTCGATAAGTATAATGACTTATCGAGATCTCTTATTACTCTATAGTTGTTTTGACTTATCAAAGTCTTTGAGTTCTCTATAAGAGAATTAGGCTTGCCGAGGTCTCTGATCTTCATGTCTTCATTTTGACTTGTCGATATCTCTGTGATCTCTAGTGCAGAAATGACTTGTCGATATCTCAGATATCTCTAGTTATATTTTGACTTATCGATATCTCTGAGATCTCTAATGATAATTTGACTTGTCAATATCTCCAATATTCATGTCTTCATTTTATAATGTCGATATCTCTAAGACTTCTCTATAAGCTTTCCTTGACTTCTCGATAAGTCATTCTGGAGTTCTCGAATGACTTCTCTATAAGACTTAGTTTGTGACTTGTAGATTTCTTGACTTAGAATATTTTTCTTAAAATAGATTTATTCAACTCCAAGCTTCTTTACACTTTCCCTGAGGCATGATCTTTATGATCTTCTTCCAGAGTTTATTCTTAGGCTTGAGACTGTTTATAAAAAAATACTCCAGTCTAATCTATTTACACTTTTATAGACTCAAGTGATACGATACAAAATGCAAACTTAGATTATCATACAACTTACTTAGGGCTGTCAATTTGACTTAGTCTTGTTATAGTACAAGCATGTCTTGCACAACAATCTCCCCCAATTTGAGAGAATATTGCTTATCACAAATTCATGCCTGTTAACAAGAATAACCCCGAGCTATAATGAACAATTTAACTATACATACAAATTGACAGAAACATAATATTTATCATTGAGTAGTTATAGAAGTTTTAACAAGGCATTCACTACATAAAATCCTCATAGCCTGGATCCTTTCTAATGAGATTCCTAAGAGTTACTAACACTTCCATTTCTTCTATAATTTCAATTCCTCTTAAAGCTTCCACAAGCTTGAGCCACTCATCTAATGAATAACAATTTAAGCAACCGGCTCTAAATTTGGAGAATCTGCCAACCTTTATGTTCAGAAAATGTGCATCTTTTGAAAGTCTGCTCATCCCTTTTGCTTTAAGATTATTTGATCTTTTATCAATTCTTGCAAGTTCTTCTGCATACTTCCTATCTCTTTCTTCCTTTTCATCATTTTCCCTTACAATTATCTCATCCCTTTCTTTTACCTATACACAAAATACAGCTTTCCAGGCTCTTGTTATTTTATCCTTATCCTTCATTAAACTGGTCACTCTTTTGAATTCTATGGTTGAAAGTGTGTCCATTAGGTCACTACCAAGTAAAGTGAAAGAACCATCATCATAATAAATTCTGATTTTTGTATAGGACACAACTTAGATTCTGACTATTTCTTCAGCTAGCTGTTGAAAGTACTCTTCATCTGTGAGGCACCAATTTAGTGGCAGAAACTCATATTGATCATTACAATTCCAGAGAGATCTTTCAGTGACTTGCGGTTTCTTTATTTTTCTCCCAACAGATTTGAAGTGAATCTTGGCTGGAGGTTTAAATGAAGGGAGGGTTTTGATTTTCTTTAAGCCAGTTTGGGTTGTGGTGATTGGGATTTTGAGAAGAGAATGTGTAGTTGTCTTGTATAGAAATTTTGGCTTTGAGGTAATAGATGGTTTAGTGTTTGAGCTAAAAGGTTTAGTGGGTTGAGTCTGATTGATTTCTATTTAGAGGGTTTGTCGTTGTGGTTCTGAGCCATCTTGCCTTTTATTCCTTCTTATTTCATCCCTTTTCTTCCTTTCATCTTCCTTCTTCTCATCCTTCTTCTTTTCTTTGCTGCCGTTGCTCTAGAAAATTGACTTGGATTTGAACCAGAAGGTGGTTGATCATTTTTCTCTTGCTCATCATCATCCTTGTCATCCTTAAAATTATATTATGAGTTTGGAAACATGGTGTCAGCATTTACAAGATACCTTTCAAGGATTTTAATCATTTCTTCATCTTCAATATTCTTGTGCCTTTTGCATTTGAGATCAGATTGAAGAGTCATAATCAACCTCATGTTTCCTCTTCCGCAGTTCTTGGGAACATTGAAGATTTTGGATCTCTTGGTCTGAGAGCATATGTAGGCCACCCCTTGCTTGGATATAGATAAGCTTCAGGAACAACATCTATTTGAGCCTTTTGGAGTTCATGAAGCAATTGGGTGTCCTCTGTGATGACTACATATACCTTGTCAATCACTACATCCAGCTCAGATGCTCTTAAGGTTCTGATATTTGGAAGAGACACTTGGAGATATCTATCCATACCACCATCATTGATGTTTGTAACAATTCTTTTTCTCCAAATAGTTATCAATTTTGACAACCACTTCCCTAATGGAGTTGATGTTCTCGTCCAATGCCTTTTTATAGGTGATGTAGTTGTTTTAAAAAGACATCCCCAGGACTGCAAGAAGTTCACTGAATTCTAGATCTTGATTTGGTCCTTCTGAAGTTTTGATGAGTCTGTCTTTTCCCACATCTTCAGAGATTTGATCTTTAGAGGAACTTTGACCAGTCTGGGTAGGCTCCTTTGACTTACTAGCATCCATGGATTATTGAATCTTAGCTTCTATCTCCCTCTTAGTCTTGGGAACAAGCATGAGTAGGGGAGTTGGTATTTCTGGCCTTACAACTTCAAGCCATGAGGGAAATGGTACATCGAGCTTCCCCATGATGGCTTCCAAAGCCACATAATTATACATTTAGAGATGCTTGTGAGAATCCACCAGGGTTTTGATGTCTGTTTGTTGACTATGCACCAAGGATGTGAGAGCAAGTACTTGTGCACTAAGTGAGTCATTTGAAGTTTGGAGAGAAGACACTTGTTGTTGAAGCTCTTGAATTTGCACGTGAGATGAGGATTGAGATGTGGAGGAAGTAGAGACCCCAAAAGTATCCTGCAAAGCCTTCTTAATTTCGTCCATGAGCAAGGATGAAGGAGTGTATCTGCTAGAATGCATTTGATCGAGCTTCCATCTTGAACCATTGGAGTGAGTGATATGGTTTTGAACTTAGTCATGCAGGCTACAAATGAGGTTCTTAGATTCTTGACACTTGTTTCCACTCCACTTAGATCATATCTTGCCATTTGATCAGCAAAATTTATGAATTTGGTCTTGAACTCTGCTTGTGAATGGATGATTTGATCCATCTTTTCTCTAACCATCTTCCTATTTTATCCTGATGGCCACTCAAAGTAATTTGAAGTGCTTTTCCAAAGTTATGGAAAACTTTAATTTGAGCCTTGAATACTTCATTTACTGCATTATACACTTCCTGTGGTGATAAGGATCTGGAATTGCTCCCCAAGATGGTTAGATACCCCTCCTTGAATTTAGCTAATACAATATTCATTTTAATTGTAAAGTCCCTGTCCAGCCATGCATCATAATTTGCATCCTGACCACCTTCATCAATAATTTTAGCATGTTGTTCTTCAACATTTGTCTGATAGGATAGCATGATGTCCTAGTAGTCTTGATTGAACATGTTTGAACATGTTTGATGTGAGAAGCTGCTGTGATATTTGAGCAAGGCCACCAAGTTGGTCAACCATGAGATCATCAACTGTGGAAGGTTGAGATACATCTTCTTGTAGCCATTGGGATATGAGGTGAGGGTCTTGTGGTTGAGAGGTGGAAGGTTGATTGGTTGGGTGTGAAGGAGATAAGGTAACATAACTTGAATTTGTTCAGGTGATGGTTGTGCAAACTCTGTACAAGGTGCATTCGGGTTAATGCTATTTTTAATAGATACATCCTTTCGAGAGGGTGCCTCTAGAATCTATTTTTGTCCCTTTTTTATAACTGCATCCTTTTGAAATGATGTAGAGGTGGCTAGATTAGTCAACTCAGTTTGCTTTACATTCTTTGGTTTTCTGACCAAGGGTGACTCTGTTGGTGTTTGTTCCTCATCACTCTCATTCATGATTGTCAGGTTGGCCTGTTTTCTCGTCTTTTTACTCACTTCACCCTTTTGAGAGGATGAAATGGTTGGTTTCCTAGGTTCTAGTGGTATAGAAGAAGTGGTCTCACCTTGGGAAGGCCCCTACAGGTTCAGGGCCATAGTTGTACTAGATTGTGCATTTGATCTCATGTTAGGCGTGGGGTAAGGGTAAGTCTTAAACCTCTCCATCATAAATAGAGTGATTTTTAGACTTACAGTTACCTTTGTAGTAAGTGAGCCAAATATAATTTTGGACACTTGCTTACAATTGCCTATTTTTGTGTTGTCTATATCATTAAGCAAATGTATCTCAGATACTTTATGATTTAAAGTAGACATAATAAATCTAAGAAAGAAAATTTCCTTACCTCTTGCAGCTAGGGGCATTGTTAGCATGGAAGCAAGTTCTTCTAGGATCAATAGACCAACATTCAAGTGTCTGTTGTGGGCTATTGAGAACACCAACTTCTGCACCACACTTGAGATGTTGCCATATCCTGTCTTTCTGCAGGTGAAGGCCCTCACTATAAAATTAAACACAAAAAACAGGTTTTTTCTGTTCAGACTTGCTAGGTTGATCCTTCCACCATATTGATGAAATCCATTAACTCAGCTAGTTCATCCCGTGTTAGCACCTCCACCAGATTTGCAGTTGGAAGACCCCAAGCTGCATTCACATCTTTCTCATTGAACTCTAGTTGTTGGCCTCCAATTGAATAGGTAACTACCATGGACACAGAGTTGCCATTCATAATTGTCCTTACTACAGGTGTTGTCCAGGACTAATGCAGGACATCCAAGTACAGGATTGGGTTAGCAATTAAAACACCTGCAAGATAAGATTTAGACAAAAATTCGATAAACCCCTTGAAACTATCAGGGGCTTAATTAGCATCAATGAAAGCAAGGTAGTTGGTTCCTTGTTTGGGGATTTCAGCTCTAACAAGATTGAGTGTCGTTGTTGTTGAGTAAGAAGGAATGGGTAAGAAAAATGAGAGAGAAAGAGCTTGAAATGGGAGATAAATCAATTTGGATTTGAAAATTCTAGGTCACTTAGAGTTCTCGAAGGCGAAAATATGTGTATGTCGAGATGTCTGAGTATTAATAGTAAAAGAAAATGACTTATCGAGAACTCAAAAATAAATGTTTGGAGTTTGCTTATCGAGAAGTCATTTTGAAAAGAAATCTACATATCGAGAAGTCATTTTAATTTATTCCTTTTAGAGAACTAAAGTTGACTTGTCGAGATGT
Organism: Apium graveolens; assembly: GCF_009905375.1. Classification (NCBI taxonomy): domain Eukaryota; kingdom Viridiplantae; phylum Streptophyta; class Magnoliopsida; order Apiales; family Apiaceae; genus Apium; species Apium graveolens. Next base: position 34,659,494 of record NC_133657.1, on the reverse strand, counting down.
CAAATAAATCCTCAGTTTGTCCTAAATGGACTGATTTGTTTCTAATTTTTTTTGAATAAATAAAATAAAAATCAGAATGATTTCTGTCAAAAGTATTTTACTAAAATAATTTATTAAGTTAAATTATTTCAGTTCTGAGTTATTTACAAGTCTAAAATTGTACTTGTAGAGAACTCTGTAAGTTAACACTTATAGAGAACTCTACAATGACTTATAGATATCATAATGAAGCTTATCGAGAAGTACCTCGAGAAGTCAGAAAATTGACTTATCGAGAACTCACTCGAGAAGTCTTAAAATGACTTGTCGATAAGTCAATTAGACTTATCGAGAACTCAGTTCTCTATACTTTTGATTATTTTGATTCTGCCTTGTGCTAATTTTGCATATTAAAAATGCAAATCAGCATTTAGACAGTTTTCTTAGAATTGAAAAATTCCAAGCTAACTTTGAATTTTGGAAAAAAAAATATGCAGAGATTTCTGAAATATTTATAATTCATATTCCAGTTAATTTCTAATTTAATCAAATTAATTTTGATTAACTAGAAATTATTCTGCTACAAAACATTAGCTGAGTTCTTACCTTATGATGAAGAATTTAACATGCCAATTTCACCAACAAGTCTAGTGAAAGTTGCTTCATCTAAAGGTTTAGTAAAAATGTCAGCTAATTGTTTTTCCGTAGGAACAAAAATGAGCTCAATGGTACCATTTGTAGCATGTTCTCTACTTAAAATGGTACCTTACATCAATGTGCTTTGTTCTAGAATGATTAACTGGATCAGCCACAATAGATATAGCACTAGTATTATCACACATAATTCTAATTTTGTGTAACACTAGCCCATAGTCCATTAGATGATTTCTAATCCAAAGCACTTGAGCACAACAACTTTCAGCAGCTATGTATTCAGCCTCAGCTGTGGCAGTTAACACAAATTATCCTTTCTTGCTATACCAGGATACAAGTCTTTGTCCAAGAAACTGACAGCTTTCACTAGTGCTTTTTCTGTCAACCCTGCATCCAGCAAAATCTGCATCTGTGTATTCAACAGCTTTAAAACCAGTTCCCTTAGGATACCATAATCCCAATTTTGGAGTCCCCTTCAAGTATCTGAAAAGCCATCAAATGTGATTTTTTGGGTTGGCTTGAAATCTTGCACACAGACATGTTACAAACATGATGTCTGGTCTACTTGCAGTTAAGTATAGCAAAGATCCAATCATTCTTCTATAGCTAAAAATATCTATACTTTTTCCCTTTTTATCTTCACCTAACTTTGTATCAGTAGACATAGGTGTAGATGCAGGTGAACAATCAACCATAACAAACTTTTTCAATAAATCCTTCACATACTTAGTTTGGCTGATGAAAATTCCATCACTTCTTTGACTAACCTGAAGTCCAAGAAAGTAACTTAATTCCCCCATCATGCTCATTTCATATTCACTCTGCATAAGCTTAAAGAATATTTGACACAACTTTTCATATGTAGAACAAAAAATGATATCATCCATATAAATCAGATGTAGGATCATATAACCACCATGCAGCTTGTATACGATTGTCTTATTTATTGTTCCTCTAGTGAATCCATGTTTAAGTAGAAAATCTGATAATGTGTCATACCAGGCTCTAGGTGCTTGCTTTAGTCCATAGAGAGCCTTGAGCAACTTGTATACAAATTTTGGAAATTATGGATCTTCAAAGCCAGTGGCTGTTGCACATAAACTTCTTCTTCCAACTCACCATTAAGGAAGGCACTCTTGACATCCATTTGATATACTTTAAAACTTGAACGTGCAGCAAATGCAAGAAAAATTCTTATTACTTCAAGTCTTGCAACTGGAGCAAAAGTTTCATCATAGTCAATTCCTTCCTCCTATGAGTAGCCTTTTGTAACCAACCTTTCCTTGTTCCTGGTGACAATTCCATTTTCATCCATCTTGTTCCTGTACACCCACTTTGTTCCAATTATGCTTATTTTCTTTGGTACAGGAACCAACTCCAAAACCTTGTTTCTTTCAAACTGATTTAGCTCCTCTTGCATAGCAGATATCTAGTCAGGATCAAGTAGAGCATGTTCAGTTTTCTTTGGCTCAATTTGTGAAAGAAAATATGCATGTAGACATTCATTTGCAGTTTAACTTTTAGTCCTCACTCCAGCAGTTGGATCACCAATAATTGCTTCTTTAGTGTGACTTCTATCCCACTTTCTGGTGTGAGTTTGTTGACTTGAGTTTTCTGTATTTTCTTCACCATTGGCATGACTTGCAGAACCTTTCTCTCTTTCTCCCCCTGAGTTTGTGCTATCAAATTCAGGTACATTAGATGAGCTTCAATTCTCATAATTCGCTTATTTATTTGACTCTTCATCTACTCTGTGATTTGTGTTGACTTGAGCTTCATCATCAGAATCACTATCAATGTTGAGATTTTCAAACTTTAGGGCTTTAGCTTTATTTTCATCAAGGCATTCCAAGCATGGGAACTTGTCATCATCAAAAGTAACATCTGTGTTTTCCATAATTTTCTTTTGTTTAAGAACATAGACTTTGTAGGCAGTTCTTTCCAATGAATATCCCATAAAAATTGCCTCAAAAACTTTAGAGTCAAATTTTCCCACATATTCAGAGTTGTCCTTCATCACATAGCACTTTCTTCCAAACACATGAAGATGATTCACAGAAGGCTTCCTTTTAGACAAGATTGAGTAGGGTGACTTGCCTAGATTCTTCTTAATGAGATATCTATTTTGAGTATGGCATACAGTGTTCACAGCTTCTTCCCAAAAACTAGTTGGCAGTTTTGCATCTTGCAGCATTGTTCTAGAAGCCTCTACTAATGTTATGTTCTTTCTTTCAACTACCCCATTTTGTTTAGGTGTCCTAGCAGCTGAGAACTCTTGAACAATGCCCTTGTCTTTGCATAATTCAGTTAAGGTTGCATTCCTGAATTCTGTTCCATTATCACTCCTCAATCTTTTCACACAATTTTGATCTTCAGCCTGCTTCTCAATATTCTTGATGTGTTCAATTATGATGTGTGGAGTTTCATCTTTAGATTACATAAATTCTACCCATGTATATCTTGAGTAGTCATACACCATCACAAGTGCATATCTTTTTCTAGAAATTGACTGGACATTAACTGGTCCAAATAAATTCATGTGAATAACTTGCAAAGGTGCACTTATAGAATTCACAGTTTTACTCTTGTGACTTGATCTCTTCATTTTTCATTTTTGACAAGCATCACAGACTACATTTTGAGCAAATTCCAGATTAGGCATGTCTCTCACTAACTCCTTTTTGACTAGAGTATTGATTGCCTTGAAATTCAAGTGAGACAGCTTCTTATGTCATAGCTTGCTTTGCTCTACAGATGCCTTGGTGTACAAGCAACAAATTCCATCTTTATTTGTTGATTCCAAGTCTGCAACAAATAAGCTTCCTTTCCTTGCTCCTTTTAGAGCAACTTCACCAGTCTTTTTGATGATAAAAATGCATTCTCCTTTGTCAAATGAGACCTTGAATCCTTTGTCTGTAAATTGACTAACACTAAGGAGATTTACTTCAAGACCAGCTACCAGTACTACATCTTCAATGAAAACATTTCCAGAAATCAATTTGCTATATCCCATTGTGAAACCTTTGTTGTTGTCTCCAAAAGTCACGAATGGGCCCGCCTTCTCCTCAAACTGTGATAGCAGGGCAATATCACCTGTCATATATCTTGAGCATCCACTTTCTATGATCCATATGACTTTATTTCCTTTGCCCTTTGGTTTTGAAGTTGATGCTTCTTCATGCTCAAAAGCCATAAGTGCATAGTTTCCAACCTCTTCATCCTCATCATCAATATCAGTATCATCCCAACTCTTTTCTTCTGCAATATAAGCTTTTCCAGACTGCTTCTTCAAGAGATCTTTATACTTTCCTTCAAGTTCCAGGTAAGCTTTATTCTTCTTCACCTTTTTAGGGTTTCTGCATTCAGTAGTAAAGTGACCCAACTCATCATAGTTGAAGCACCTTATCTTTGATCTATCCACAGATCCTATTTTATAGCCACCTTTGCTAGCTAAATTGTACCGAGCTTTTGGTTTCCAATTGTTGATGTTGGAAGATTGTCCCTTGCTCTTGAAGAACCTTGGCTTCTTGACTCTTATGATGGAGAATTTCCTAGCCAAGTAAGATATGGATTGGTCCATTTCATCTAGCTCATTCAAGGTATAATATTCATCTTCCTCAAGCTGTAATACAACTTGCTTATGAGGTCCTTTGTTCTTTTGTTCCATAGATTGAACAATTGGAACTTGATCATCTTGCTCATCTTCACTTTCTTTTCTATTATTTACAATCAAAGCACTTGAACCATCAACAACATGTCCATGATGTGCTTTCAATGACTTTCTTTACAGCATCTCAAGTTCATAAGTTTTCAAGATTCCAAAAAGAACTTCCAAAGTCATTCTGCTTAGATCTCTTCCTTCTCTTATGGCTGATATCTATTTTTCAAGATGGTCAGGAAGGGCTAGCTAAAACTTTAGGTTGACCTCCTCATCTTCATAATATTTATCATGTATCTGCAAGTCATTTATCAGTTTGTTGAACCTTTCAAAAACTTCAGTAATTCCTTCTTTTGGTTTAGCCATAAACCCTTCATACTGAGAAACCAGAATCCTCCTTTGGTTTGAACTAACTTCCTCTATTCCTTCATATAAGATCTCTATTTTCTCCCAGATCTGTTTGGATGTGTCACAGTTGACAATGTTATTGTACATTATATTGTCAAGTGACTCTATCAAGATCAGCTGCAAGCCACTATCCAGAGAGACTTTTTCTTTTTCAGGCTTAGTATATTTTGAAGGATCTTTAGGAGCATAATGTGCTGGAATGACCATGTCTCCATCTATAGATTCCTCAACTCTTACCATGGGGGTGAAAGGCTCATTCTTGAGGATCTGAATGTATAATGGATTTGCCATCCTGATGAACAACATCATTTTCTTTTTCCATAATCTGTAGTTAGATCTGTCAAAGGTAGAGATTTTTATACTGCTAAGTTTCTGCGTATTCATTCTTCCAAGATCTTTAATCTGTTTACTTTCAGATTTTTCTCTGATACCACTTGTTAGGTAATGAATACAACACAGGGGGTGAACGTGTTTTAGGTTATATTTCAGCTTTTTGAATTATTATGAATGGTGAACAAAGTAATCTGTCTTATAGAGATAATATGCTTTAACAGGAATAATAAAACATGCACATAAACACACTATCTTTCAAAACTCACTTAATTTTATATTAAAATCAAGTATGTCTTGCTACAAATTTCTGGCTTCTTTGTTAAAAAAAAACTCAGCTTCTCTCTTGAGGGTTACAAGATTTTTCAGATCTATTTTGTTACACATAAAACAAAGCATCCAGTATTTCATTTATAGAACAGTAAACATAGATTTTACACAGCATGCAACATCATGTACTAAACCCTACTTTAAGTTAACTAAAACTTTCTATTTATGGCTTAGTGTATCTTTGCAAATCGTGCATGTCTGTGACTTTACTTTGTTAGTTAATCTTGGCCTTTGATCTTGTACTCTTCAAGATTCTTTTATAAACTTTTCAAATCAGTGATTGATTTGTTTGTTGATTGATAAACCTGGATATTTAACTGATCCGCATTTTGTACTTTGAGTTTTATATCGAGATCTCTAGTTTTTCATATAGAGAACTTGACATCTCGATAAGTATAATGACTTATCGAGATCTCTTATTACTCTATAGTTGTTTAGACTTATCGAAGTAACTGAGTTCTCTATAAGAGAATTAGGCTTGTCGAGGTCTCTAATCTTCATGTCTTCATTTTGGCTTGTTGATATCTCAGAGATCTTTAGTGATATTTTGACTTATCGATATCTCTGAGATCTCAAATGATTATTTGACTTGTCGATATCTCCAATCTCCGTGTCTTCATTTTGGCTTGTCAATATCTCTTAGACTTCTCTATAAGCTTCCTTGACTTCTCGATAAGTCATTCTGTAGTTCTCAACTGACTTCTCTATAAGACTTAATATGTGACTTGTAGATTTCTTGACTTAGAATGTTTTTTCTAAAACAAATTTCTTCAACTCCAAGCTTCTTCACACTTTCCCTGAGGCATAATCTTCATGATCTTCTTCCAGAGTTTATTCTTAGGCTTGAGACTGTTTACAGAAAAATACTTCAGTCTAATCTATTTACACTTTTACAGACTTAAGTGATACAATACAAAATACAAATGTAGATTATCATATAACTTACTTAGGGTTGTCAATTTGACTTAGTCTAGTTATGGTACAAGCATGTCTTGCACAACACAACATTCCAGGACAAAGCACATTAACATTAAGTACCACTTCATTAGATAACATCTCATGAATGGTACTATGGAACTTCATTTTGTTACAAGTGAGAAGCAACTTGCAGACATCTTTACCAAGCCACTTGATGAGTCCACCTTTTCTAGGTTGGTAAGTGAGTTAGGTATTCTTAATTATTCCTAAATTGTTTTGATGTCTAAGTAATTTGAAATGCAGCCAGAATCAAATTTGATTTTTCCCATTAAGATGAAATTTTGGCTGTCAGAATTTACATCCCGACGGATGTTCATTATCCATCGAAAATAAATATCCGTTGAATTTTATTATTTGTTGTAAAATCAAATATTATTCTGGGTACTTTTTATCTCGACGGATATCTGTTTAATCCTCATCCATCAAATTGCTTGTATCATAGCCATTAGTTCTATTCCTTATCCGTCAAATTTACTTACAGTCTGTAAGTCTATCTCGATGGATAATCTTTAGAATTTCTACAGTTTATTTTATTCTAAACTGCTATTTTGGGCAAATTTCATTGCATACTTTATTGTACTTTTTAATTTTTACTTGTTTATTTCTGAGAAAGTATATAAGCCACATTTCATTTTCTATTTTAATTTTATCTTTCTCAATGCAATTTATACTCTCTCTTCGTCTCCAAACCAAAAACCCGTTTCTCAGTAACTGCTCTCGAATCACAACAATGGCACTAGTAGTCAAAATCATGTCTCAATCTGGGTTTGTGTATGAAAAGAACAAATTTGTAGCTCTGGTGAACAAGGGTATTGCTGCTTCTGAAGCCTATCACAAAATGATGGACTTCATTCAAGGCTGCAAACTAAGCTATGCAATGTTGGCTTCGCCAGTAATATACTGTGAGGTTGTGGAGGAGATGTGGACTACAACAGTGTACAACTCCAAAGATAAGACCATTGTCTTCACTCTCAAAGGTAATGAGCATAGTATTAACTGTGATACAATTCAAACATGCTTACAATTTCCTGAAAATAATACACTAGTTCCACACAGACATATATGTCAGTCCCATGCTTGTTTCTATGGGTTACGCTTTTAACCCAGCCAAGTTAGGTGAGGTTAGGAGGATGGGCCTTAGAAAAGTATGGAGCTTTCTCTGTGATTCTTTTATTAAGGCCGTTGAGTGGCATTTATGACACTTTATAATGCTCTATTAAGCTTTGAATTGATGCATTTGTACTCAAGTTGTTGGTGTTTTAATGTGTTTTCTAGTGTTTTTGCATTTCAGGTATTATCTAGGTAATCAGGTGAATTAGCATTGTTTTGGTGCTAATTTGGTGTTAAGGTGGTGTTGGAATAAAAGCTTGTGGAAAGCCTGCTCGAAGCAGCAAGGAAAAGAAGAAATCAGGAGTTTTTTCCAGAAGTACGGCGCGCCCGCGCTTGTCTAGCCCACGGTCGCGCCAGTTTGTCATAAATGCAGCGCGCCCGCACTAGTCAAGCGCGCGGCCGCGCCGGGTCGGGATCACAGAATACTGATTTTAATATAATTACAATTGGAGGACTTCTATCTTGCATGGGCTGCTATATATATTCAAATAAAGGACGTTTTCAAGAGAGAGAGACGTACCAGAGCACAAGGAGAGCCGTAAGAAGACCGTGTTAGCACGATTCAACGAAGATGAAGAAGATATTGTTTTTATTTGTGAATCTTTGTTCTAAGTTGTAACTTGGATGCTAGTTTTCTTATTCGTGAACCTTACACTTGTTTCGTACTTGGATTTGTTACTTATTCAGTATAAAGACTACATTTATTATACCATGCTTTCATCGGAACCCACGTTGATGATGAGTCCGACTATGGGCTAATCGTTATCGTGAGGTTCTAGCGGATTTACTTCTGAATTTCTTTAGTTAAATTGTTTCGGTGCCTTAGTGTGTGGTGATTGTATGATAACCTAGTATTGGTTATGCTTATTCGTCTTATAAGAGTCACGAATTTGTAAGATAGTGTGTTAATCTTTAAGGAAGCGACAGTGAATTTAAGGATTTATAACTTGCCATGCTAGCATAGGTTTATGTGTTATTGTTATACATGATCTCTAGGTAATTTTAACCATCTTACTTGCCTTTGTAATCATGATAGATAACTTGTGCTTTAAACCTTTATGTTGTCAAATTCTATAGACTTATAGGGTCTCAATATAATTAGTGTCTATTCAGCTTCTATCTCTTTTTTGGATGTCTGGTAGTATGTTATTCGTGCAACGAAAGTTGGCGTTTAGCAGTTTCTTGTAATCTGATTAGTGTCATCACCATTGCATGTTAAGGTTAAGAACAATAAGGCTATTGAATGAAGTATTTAATGAAGTTAGAATCCCATGTTTGTCTCATATAATATACAACTCTCTTTACTCTCTTAGTTATAATTGTTAATTTAATTCATAGTTATAATCAACCCAATTTGTTATCATCTTAGCATTGGATAATAGCCATATCATCGGTGCATAACTGTATATATTACATAGTTAACCAAAGCCATTCTATGTGGGAACGAACTAGAAACAATTCTATATTACTTGCGAACGCGTATACTTGCGTGAATTATTAGCGTGCGTTTAGCCCTAACAATTTTCTGGTAAGATAAGCAATTTTGATGCTGTTACATCCTCACTTATTAACATGCTATATATGCTACTTAGTGATATATACCGTAACTTTAGTGAGCCTAACATGTATGAGTCAGGTTTCAAATTAGGAGATATTAAGAAGAGAAATAAGAACATCTATTATGCTAGATTCTTTATGATGATAGGTAATCATGTCTCTAAGGATCTCTCAATTGAGAACCCAACAAACAAGATTGATTGTTGGGTCCAAGAGAAGAGAGTTATTGCTGATTTAAACAGGGCAAATCACCATATTAAGGTTCCCCTCATCTACTTTCCAATTATGGAGGAACCTCAGGTAAGTGAGGTAAACACTTATGTCTCTACTACTTTCCAACTACCAGTTTCTTTGCAAACTTCTGTGACAATGGCATCTATAACAATGACCAGACAGATTCCTACCCAAGTCACACAACCACAAACTTGAAAATCCAAGTCTAAGAAACCCCACTCTAGTTCCTCTCAAAAGAAACTAGTTTCAAAATATACTAAACAAAATAGGGGAGTGTGAAGGGAAGTAAGATTGGTGAGGGACAGGGTGAACGTCAAAGAAACCCTAAGAATAAGGAGAGTGAGGTGTGTGTAACCCAGCCTAGCCACACTGCAGTTTCCCAACAAACTGCAGTGCTTAATATGGATTTTAGCCCATTACAAGTTTCATCCTCCCAAAAGGATGTCACTATTGAAATAAGCTCTGAACCAAGAGCACATGCCAAAAGGGTTAGGGACACATACCAGTCTCAAACTTACATCAGAAGGAAGAAATCTAAAACAATTGGGGAGTCACAGGATGCACAAACAGTGTCAACTGCAGTCAAAGACTCAGTTACTGCACCATCTCAAAGTCAGATTGATGTCGCTCCAATAAATGTGGAGTCACAACCAAAATCTCTTATAATTGAAACACCTCAAACACAAAACTCCCCCACAAACTCACTGGATGTGGACATGATAAACACATCAATTCCTAATTCTCCATCTTTAACTCTCATGGAGAAGTCAAAATCTCAAGCAAGTAAGCATCATCTTTTGGGTGATCTACTGAGAAATATGTGCATAATCTCAAATCAATCACCACAGATTCTACAATAGTTTCAACTCCAAACTTTATCATTTCTACTCAATCGACGGATATTCTTCATTCGTCGACTAGTGATTATCTCTCGACGGATGTGCTTAACAACAATTATCCGTTGAATTTATCAACTACTATTTCGACGAATGTCCCTCATCCGTTGAATATCATTGCACCACTTGAAATTTCCACATTTGTTACAAGTGCAGATGACTTAGTAGTAGTTCAATCACTACTAGGATTAATGGAAGGGAGTGAACTGAGTGAGAGGCTGAGTTGTTCTCAGGCAAAAGGAGAGGAAATGAGGGATAAAATGTATGCTATTTCTTCCAGCATGGCAAGAGCGAGTGAGACGAGTCCCACCTTAGATGGTGAAGGTGAGGGTGTAAGGGTGGGAAGCCAAGGGGAGCCCTTGATGCAACAAAAGAGAGAAAATGAGAGAAATGCATATAAAATAGAAGAATGGGAAGAGCCCATTGTTAGTGAGTTAATGGATGTCAATGAGGCTGAAAAGAAGCAGCTATTTCAGCAAGATTATCAAGCGGTTTTAGACTCTATTTCTTGTGAAGCTGAGGCATTTACTCACCATGTTCCAGCTTATCAAATTTTGGTTGAACAGGACAATGAGGCTGCTGAGAGGACACTAAACTTGGTGCATACAACATCTTTCATGCTAAGGGCCAAGGATGTAATCAACTCTCTTCCACCTACAGCTGGTGATTATTTTAAGTTAGATTGTAGTGCTACATTTGGAGATGCTTCAAATGAGTAAGATGACAGCATGAACATAAGGGGAGATACAGGTCCTAGCTCAAGCACACATACTCCATCCTGGATGTTTAGCAAGGACAGCAGTGACCATCATTTTAAATCAACTCTATTCAAACTTATCCATCAAACTCAAAAAGCTCTTCAAGCCTCTACAGATGCTAACACCAAGAGTCTTCTCCAAGCCCATCTTGAATTTCTTTAACTGTACAAGATTCAATCTCTCAAACAGACAAAAGATGTGGATGAAATCAAGATAACAATTGCACAAGTTAAGAAGGATGTCAATGAAAGAATAGAGTCTAAACTTCCTGAAGCTACAATGAGAGACATTCATCAGAAAATCAGAAAGGATTATGACTTAATTAGCAAAATTGACTCTATGAACACTAGGCTGACAGCTCTGGAAAGCTCAATCACCAAACTTTAGATCAACCAAGTTCATCAGACATTCATTCTTCAGAAATTGGTGTCTGCTCAGACTTCAATCCTTTCTTACTTGATGATAACAAAAAGGGGGATAAATATGCTATTTCCCAAGCTAGTAAGGGGGAAAGGATGTGCACATTCAAGTCAGCAAAGTGATTGTTCCAGCAATTACCTTCTCTAAGCCACCAGTTCTAGACATCATTGACTTGATCAATATTATAGCAGTTGAGCTCAGGCTGAATGGACAAGTAAAGAAGATTAATGATAGGATTGAAAAGGTGTGTGGTCCAATTGAACATAAAGATAAATATGTGAAACACTTCACACAATTGAGATAAATCCCTGTCAGTGAAATGAGCTTGAGGAACATGAAGAGAGGTCAAACCTCTGCTGGAAGACAGCCAAAGGCCAATGTGAACTTGAAGCCCAAGAAACATTCATCAAAACATTCTACCAAGAATCCTTTCGACCTAGTCTATGTAACTCCTCAGCCAGATAAAAAGAAACTACTTGGTCATTCAATTGCTCACATCAAAGATCCAAGAGATTTAGTTTTAAAGAAAAGGATAGCAAAAGTCTACAGATATGGAAAAGAAATTTGTGTGATGGCTCAACATCCATAATTTACAGAAGCCAAAAGAGAAGAAAAGCTGAGACTTAAGAATCAGAAAAGGCAGGCGCCTTAGAAGCTAAGAAAAAGGTTGAAAAGGTTGCTACCAAATCATAAGTTGAGAAGCCTGCTACTATCAGTGAAACTGAGAAAGTGGAGGAAGCAAAGCAGAAAACTGGAAAAAGGATGAGAAAGGAAATAGCCAAAAGGAAGCTGGATTATGGAGCAGAAGAAGAGCAAGAAGATGAACCTGAGCCTACCCAGTCTACTACTTCAAATCAACCAACCTTTCCTACAATGGAGCAAGCTAAATTCAAGGTCAATCCTGAGATGAACTTTCATGGTGAACCAATAATTCCTAAGGATGAACCAATAGACTGGGAAAGCCTACCAATTCTTGATCTTAATCTCCCAATTCCATCTACCTCGGCCAAAAGAAGAAAGTCCAAACCAAGCAAGCCAGTCAAGTCAGTTCCATTCAAATCCAAAAATCTACCCAAACCCAAACCTACTGTTAACAAGGGAGATCAACTATTCATCTGTGACATTCAGGAGTTCTCTGACATCAATCTTTACTTGGATGAGCTAGACGAAGTTAGGGCTAATGAAGGCTTCTCTGTCTTAGTGAAAATTTTCTCCTCCATCAAGAAAAAAATTGGTTTGAACATTGCTTCCAAGAAGTAGATACTCAATCAGATTGAAAGAATAAGACAAATCTGGAGAGACCCAAGTGCACTCCCAAGAGTCTGAACTATTCCTTACACTGGGGATAAAGTGCATTTGAAACCATATTGGTTAATGGAGTTCAAGGATGAAAAGAATATCAGAAGATTTTTCAGACTAGAAGATCAGCTAAAGATTTCAAGCAATGAAACTCTTATGAAAATGCAAGAGATGCTGGATCAATCTAATAAAGACGAATCTGAATTCTACAGACAACTCCAATACCATATTGAAGAAAATAATGAAAGGATGGGAAAGAAGACTACATATTCAAGGACTAAAGATTAAACTGCTCAGACTAGAGGAGCATCTTGAAAAATGGCTTGTGAGATTTCTATGAACCTTCTTTTGCATAATTTTCAATATAATGAAGCACTTATCAATTTTAATCTACTGTTGAATAATTTCTATGTAAAAAGGTGTTTTGTTATCATCAAGTCCCTCTAAATTTATGCCTACAATTCTATTAGACATAAATTGGGGGAGATTGTTAGGAATATGTTATAGACTTGATGATATGCTTCAAAAACACCTTAGTAGATTTGATTAGTGTAATTATAGCTCTCAACGGATAATTTTATTAGTTATCTGTCGAGAGAGTACCTTATGTTTAAATAAGTTTTGGTAGCACATTTTTGCATATTATAAAACCTTAGAGAACTAGAAGTTGTAGGATATTCTAAGTCATGTTGACTACTACATTGATATGCAATATAGGTTGGATAATTTTAAATATTGGATGCCTTGTAATCTTGCATAAGTGAAATAGAGTTAACTGCAATGAAGTTGCTCTCAACGGATGTTCCACAAGGTTTCAACGGATGATCAACTAGAGTTTTAATGGATGATAAACCAGACTCTCAACGGATGATCCAACAAACTTTCAACGGATGATCCAACAGGTTTTGAATGGATGATCAAATTCAAAAAGCAGTTGATACTGACTTAACAGTCACATGGGTTGATTTTATGCAAATGGAATGTGGCAGCCTATTTACAGGTTTTAGAGAACAAAGAAGCATTTCCATTTCTATGCTTACTTGAAGAAAATCAAAGATACTGGATGAAGAAATAAAAAAAGCATGTGATTAGAAAAAGACACATTATGTTTTATTAGTCTGTCTTCTTCACTTATATCTTGGTAATATATAAACCAAGAGTAGCTAGTATCAAATTAAGCAATCAACTAGAGAAATAGAAAAAGCTGTATATGTGAAGTATTTCTATGTTCCTTGTGATTCTACATGTAAGAAGCTGTGTACAATCTTTGTATCACAGAGTTCTCGAAATATATATCTCTGCTGGATAAGTTCAATCCACTAGAAAGTTTTTAATCCTTGTGTTTAATTACTTTGTGTTTCAATACATCTTTATTTTTATTCTGTACCTTTGCATATTCAAACACTGATATATCTATTTTTTGTGAGAAGTTATTAAAATCAAAAAGAAACCAAGAATTACATTCAACCCCCCTTCTGTAATTCTAGTTGTTAGATTGTCTGGGAATAACAACTTTCATCTTGATAGAGTAAATGAAGGTGCATCTTCACTTTCCAGTGATGATAGTTGTCTTTATCCAGAAGTGGGATATTCTCTCCAACATCCTTCCTGCTAATGTTGTTTGATTGCTTTGATCTTTAAACTCTTTGTATGTTAAGAGCTTTCTATGATACCAAATGTTATTCCCTAACAATCTAACAACAGAATTACAGAAGGGGGGTCGAATGAAATTCTGGTTTTTTCTGAAACTTTGAAAACTTCTTACACAATATATAACTGTATTTAAATATGCTTGAGTGCGGATAAAAATAATAGTCTTCAAGAACAAAAAGTAAATAAACAGGTGTTTAAAAATTTCTGGTGGATTGATATTTCCACCTAATATATATATATAAAGAAATTTATGTGATACAAAGTTATACACAGATGCTTACAAGTAAGACAACTAAGAACTTGAGAGTGCTAAGAATATAGCTTACAAAGACTCTCTAGTTGATGTGCTTGAATGCTTTTAATTTTTATTAGTTCTAAGTTACTAGATACACTTGGTTTATATATCACCAAGTTACATGCTAAATAATATAAAACATAAAACCTATCAGCTAGGTCCAATCACATGTTTCTTCATTTCTCTATCCAATGCAATCCAGTTAGATATTGCATCTTTGACTGTCCCTGTTTTTGCATGGAAATGGAAATGCTTCATTTTCTTCAAAATGCTGAACCCAGGCTGCCATATTTTTTTTGTATAAAATCAACCCATGTGACTGTCAAGTCACTTTCAAGTCACTTTCAAGTCCCTTTCAACTGCTATTTTGGTTGATCATCCGTTGAGGCTTCATAAGGGTTATCCGTTGAAACTTGACTAGCTCGTTCGTTGAGAATATACTGAATTATCCATTGAGCTTTATAGCCATTGCAGCTTTGTAGATTAGCAGTTGAAGTTGTTTCCATAGCAGTTGATACTCTTTCACTTATACAAAATTACAAGGCATTTTATATCTACAATTAACCCTCCTATTTTATATATCTTGCTAGTAGTCAACATGACTTAGAAATAACTAAAATTCCCAAATCCCCCAGCTATTCTAGTATACAGAATGTGCTACATACTTATTCATATAAGCTACTCTTCAACAGATAACTAATGTGATCATCCGTTGAAAGTTATAAACTCATTTTACTTATCTACTTAGAGTGTTTTAGTACGTTATCATCAAGCCTACAACATATTCCTTACAACCTCGAATAATTCTATTTTAAGTAAACATTTCAAATAATTTCCTCAACTCATTATTGTTCAAGTAAATAAATTAATCTTAAATAAATATTTGATATTAATAATTAAGTAATTGTCTAAGAATACTTCTTCTTTTAAATGAATATTCGGAATAATATTTATCATTAAATAATTAATATAGGTTGAGGAAATATGATCTTTAGAAATCTTTTTAAATAAAATTTGAGGTATTTAATAAATCGCAAGAGGACATCGAGTCCCTTGCAATAAAATAGATACGGACTTTACTTGTCCAAAACATCTACGGAAAACTTTCGAATTTTTAAATATTACATAATGATTGACTCTCGGTCTAAAATTTATACACCACGCTATTCGTTAGCGTTAACATATATACGATAAATATTATATCTCAATCAATATCGAATTATAAAAACTTCGCAATTGAAATCATAGCATCATGCATAAAAGCAGTAAATTATTTTCACAACACAACCGTAAATCTGAATAAGGTTCGTAAACTTTCTTTGGGTCTCGAGGTGGAGGGTCCTCTCGAGTTTGCCTGGTAATCTATAATCAAGAACATTACCGTTCCGTTAGTTCTTATTCATATTTAACGTCACTTGTCAAATATGTAACATTTTATAAACAAATAACGTGACTCGGCCTACACTTTTATAAGTACGAGTAGTCATTAACCTCGATTTAGATTCTCAATCCTTATCGTTCATTACACTTATTCATTTTACAAGTCGGCTCCTCCCATGATTCTTAAGGGAGGTCTACTCGCGCGACCTCGACTCCGACATTTTTATAAAATCGAAAAATCAATATTTTCACTTCAAATTCTTATGGAAGTTTATTTATTTCATTTCCCAATCTCTTTACAATTTTCATGATTTTTGAATAATTTCAATTCGATCATTTATACTCTCAAAATTCATAATTCGTAGCAGTTTTTGTCGCGTAAATTATTTTTACTAAAACGGACCTAAATTTTGAACCGTAAATCGAAACCAAGTGATTCAAGCGCCTAAAAAATCCTTATAACAAGATCTATCATTTACAAGTATTAGTTTTCAAGAAACACAGTCTACATAATCTGTAACTCTGCAGAAAACTAAGTGTCGTGAATCGGGCGTTATAACGACTTTACATTTACGATCTAAGGTTCGTTTTAACACTAATTCACTACCTATCATCCAAAAATAAATAATACATCATTTTAAATACTTATTCAACTCAATAACACAAGGTTTTATAGTCATCAACATCATCCTTAGCAACCAACTCATGAACAATCAACACACCAACATAACAACACCAAAACTACATCCAATACTCAAGATCCATGATTTTCTTGAAAGTTTAACACTTAAACAAAGTTTGAAAGAAGGGTTTATACCTTCTTGGGTTTTTATAAAGCTCTAATTGGATGAATGATGCTTGGTATGCTCTTGGGTGTGCTTAACAATCCTAGATCCTCCAAGAAAATCAACAAAAACACTTAAGTTACTATTTGACACTATTCGTCATCATATTTTCTAATTTTATTAACCTAGGAAGAACTCAAGAGAATTGGATGAAAATTTTATCTTACCTTAGTTTGATGATGTAGAAGCCTAGGAATTAATTGTGGATTTTTTATTTTGATTTTCTTTTCTAAAGAAGAGGGCCGAATGGTGCTCGTTCTTGAGGTGAGGGGTGGAGAGATCTTCTTGTTGCTTGCTTGAGTGGTTATGTGTGTTGGTTGAAATTTTGTATTCTTTAGATAGATATGATACTTTTTAGGTAATGAATTACACACGAAGGGGGGGGGTGAATGTGTTTTTGCTATTTTTGTGCTTTTCTTGAAAAATGTTTGGCTTGAACAAAGTAAATGTAAATCTTGCAGTGATATGTGTTAGTACTAAAATTTAAACAAACAATAACAGTGAACACAGATCTTTCAAAACTCACTTAATTTTATATTAAAATTAAGAATGTTTTGTGATAAAATTTCTAGGCTCTTAGTTGATAAAGAGCTTAGCTTCTTCTTTAGAGAAATACAAGATTTTCTTATCTAAATTGTTAATTCTAACAAAGGACGAGTATTAACTTTATATCTCAGTTAACTACTGGTTTATAGAGTGTATAATAAGATATGATATTCACTTTAGTAAGATGTCACTAATCATTTCCATTTTGGGAAAAGAATATCTTCCATTTCTGGCTTAGCATATCTTTGCACACTGTGTTAACTTTGATCTTCCTCTGTCAGTTAATCTTCACCATTGATCTTGCACATCCTTCAAGCTGCTTTTTGTAGACTTGTCAATCCATCTGGTTGGATTGTTTGTTGATTGTTAATCTTGGATATTGAACTGGTCTGCAATTTGTACTTTGAGATTTTACCTTGAGATCTCCAGTTAGGCAAATAGAGATCTTGACATCTCGATAAGTATATTTACTTATCAAGATCTCTAATTCTCCATAGTAGATTTGACTTGTAGAGGTCTCTGAGTTCTCTATAAGAGAATTTAGCTTGTCGAGATATGTCCACTTCATGTCTTCACTTTGGCTTGTAGACATCTCTGAGTTCTCTACTGACTAATTGACTTGTCGACAACTCAGAGTTCTCTAGTTATAATTCGCATATCGATAACTCAGAGTTCTCTAATGATATTTGACTTGTCGATAACTCTGAGTTTTCTAGTGAAGAAATGACTTGTCGATATCTCCGATCTTCATGTCTTCAATTGACTTGGCGATATCTCTGAGTTCTCTAGTAGCTTTCCCGACTTCTCAATAAGTCATTTGGAGTTCTCAAATGACTTCTCTATACCACTAAATCTGTGACTTGTAGAGATCTTGACTTAGAATATTTTTTCAAAATAGATTTATTCAACTCCAAGCTTCTTCATAATTCTTCTGAGGCAGGATCTTCTTGATCTTCTTCCAGATAGAATTCTTAGGCTTGATACTGTTTAGACAAAAAGACTCCAGTCTGCACTTTGACATTTTTATAGACTTTAAATGTTACAATACAATATGCAAACTAATATTATAATACAACTTACTTAGGGTTGTCAATTTGACATAGTCTTGTTAAAGTACATGCATGTCTTGCACAACAATCTCCCCCAATTTGTGAGAAGATTGCTTAACACAAATTCATGCCTGTTAACAAGACTAACCACAAGTTATGATGGAAAATAAAGTAATTACATGAAAATTGACACAATTGCAACTTTATTACATTAGAAGATTTACAAAGTTTAAGTAGTTACAAGCATCAGGTAAAGACCGTTTTTGCTTCTGTTTCTTCTCTAAGGAGATCCTTTAAATGAACACGAATTTTAAGTTCTTCTACAATACGTGTCCCACTTAGAGCTTCTACAAGTTTGATCCTGTCTGCTTTTGGATAACCACTATTTAGTAAATCAATTCTAAATTTAGAGAAATAGCCAGCTTTGATGTTTAGAAATTTCCCATCCTCAGATATTCTGCTCATTCCTTTTGCTTTCAGTTTTTCTGACCTTTTTATGAACATTTCAATTTCCTCATCATACTTTCTCTTTCTTTACTCATATTCAGCTTTATTTTTTTTCTTTTTTCCTCTCTTACAATCAACCACTCAGCAAGAATTGATCTACATGCTCTTGTAGCAGACTCCTTATCCTTTAGCAAGCTTATCACTCTCTTGATTTCTATAAGAGAGAGAGAATCCATTAAAGTGTAGCCAAGGAAGATGAAGGACCCATCTTCATAGTAAATTCTAACTTCCCTTAGAGATACAACTCAGACTCTAACTATTTCCTCTACAAGTTATTGAAAATAATCTTCATCTGAGATGCACCAATTCAAAGGTAGAAAGTCATTTTGCATGAAACAATTCTAGATGGCCCTTTCAGTGACTTCTACTTTTTCTGTAGGCTTCGATTTCTTAGGTTTCCTCCCAACAGACTTGTAATTGATTTTTAGTGAAGTCTTGGCTAAAGGTAAGTTTGTGATTTTCTTTAGAGATGTTTGGTTTGAGGTGATTGGTGTTTTTAGGAATTTATTTGCTGTTTGTTTGTATAGAAATTTTAGCTTAGAGGTTAGAGGTGGTTTGATGATTGAGGTTGTTGGTATAGAAGATTGAGCTAGAGTTGTTTGGATTTTTAAGGTTTGTTGTGGTTCTGAGCCATCATGTCTCTTCTTCCTTCTTCTCTCACTTGCTATCTTCTTCTCATCATTTTTCTTTTCATCCTCCTTCTTCTCTCCACTCTTGCTTCCAGCTGGCTTAGTGGATTGACTTGGATTTGGGCCAGAAGGTTTTTGATCATCTTTCTTATCTCAACATCATCCAAATTATCCTTGTTGATTTGAGTTTTTGGCAAGTTGGCTTCAGCATCACTCAGATATCTCCCCAACAGCTTAATCATCTCTACATCTTCAAAAGTCTTATTCTTCTTTTCTTTTAAACTAGTTTCCAGAATCATGATAAGCTTCTTGTTGGCCATGACACATTGTTTAGGGATTTGGATGTGTTTGAAGTCTTTGGTGGTAGGACAAATGTATTCCACTCCCTTGCTTGGATGTAGGTATGCTTCAGGAAAAGCAGCCACTTAGGCATTTTTCAATTCAGCTAGCAATAGAGTGTCTTCATGAGTCACAACTCTGACTTCGTTTATCAGAATATCCAACTCAGATGCCCTTCTTGAGACTAGATAATTGAGAGACACCTGCATACATCTATCTACCCCAGAGTCATTTATATTGACCACTATCCTCTTCTCCTGAAAATTGTCTTTAGTCACCATGATCACCCTTAAGGAATTTATTGTCCTGTCCAAGGAATTTTTGTAGGTGAAGTGATTATTGCTGAGAGAAGCCTTTAGAGCCTTGAGCAATTCATCAAATTCCCTGCTCATACTTGGTCCTTCAGCAGCCCTAATGAGCCTCTCCATATCAATATCTACTTCTTGAACTAAGCTCTTTTTAGCACCTTGGACATTTTGAGTAGATGATCTTGATTTTGCTAGCCTAGCCTCTATCTATCCCTTAGTCTTGTTGGCAGGAATGAGAAGGGGAGTAGGAATTTCATGCCTTATATGTTCAGGAAGTGATGATAGAGGGATGTTGAGCTTCCCCATGAAGGCTCCCAATGCAACAGAGTTTTGCATTTGAAAATGCTTGTGAGAATCCACCAAGGTCTTGATGTCTGTTTGTTGACTCTTGACTAAAGAACTAAAAGCCTAAACTTGAGCATTTAGAGATGCATTGGAGGTTTCAGAGAAGCTACCTGTGTCTTGAGTTCTTGAAGCTCTTGTGGAGAGAATCTTGTTATAGAGAGAGTAGTAGATGGTCCAAATGTAGCTTGCACATGTTTCTGAATTTCATCCATGACCAAAGGTAAATGAGTGTATCTTGCACTGTGCATTTGATCCAATTTCCACCTTGTGTCAATGGATTTAATGATGTGATCTTGAACTACCTTGTACAAGGATATAAAGGAGTCTTTCAGCTAATTCACACTCTTATCAATCCCACTGAGATCATACCTAGACATTTGTTTTGAGAAGGTTTTGAATTAGTTTTTGATCTCAGTTTGAGAGGGGATGATTTGGTCCATATTTTACCTGACCATCTTCATAATCTTGTCTTAATGTCCATTTAATGTGATTTGAAGTGCTTTTCCAAAGTTGTGGAAAGCCTTGATTTGAGCTTTATAGACCTCATTGATGGCATCATACACCTCTTGTGGAGTTAGGGATCTGGCATTGCTTCCCAAAATTGTGATGTATTCCTCCCTGAATTTAGCCAACACAACATCCATTTAAATTGTGAATTCCTTGTCCAACCAAGAATCACAGTTAGAATCCTGACTAGCTTCATCAATAAATTTTGCTTGATTTTCTCCAACATCAGCCTGGTAGGTGAGCATGATAGCTTGGTAGTCCTAATTTGACATGTTGGATGTGAGTAGCTATTGTGAGATTTGTGCAAGGCTTCCAAGTTGATAAAGTCTGAGATCTTCAATTGTTGAAGGTTGAGTTTCAGTGTCTTGGAGCCATTGGGAGATTAGGTGTGATTGAGATGTGGAGGGTTTTGAGTCAGAACCACCTGTGACTGAAGTCACAGTTTTACTCATAGATTGCTCTGTGGTTTTGACTAGTTGTTGTTCCTCACATATAGTGGGAACCTTCAATTGAATTGGAGGGGATTAGACTGGGTTACTGTCATGTGCACCAGTCTTAAACCCTTGTGCTTCTTGCAAAGCACTGTCACATGAATGTAATAGACTTGCTTCTCCCATAGCAGGGTCATTGGCAATTTTACTCCCAGCTTCAATTGTCAAAGCAATCTCAGCCAGAGTTTTGAGGGGAGTTGTCCCTACATGAGGAACCTCCAATTGAATTGGAGAGGATTTATATAGTTCCCCCTCAGGAGTACTACCCTCAAACCTAACAGTCTGTGAAGATGATTTGCACATGAAGGTGCATTTATAACATCCACAGAGTCTTCAGTAAAAACTGATGAGTCCCCCATGGTTTTGATGGTGTCATCAAGGTCTACCCCAACTAGTAGCCTATCACCATCTGAATGTGTTGTCTGGGTGGTGAGCAAGGTTGCTTGAACCAAGTCACTTGATTTAGCTTGCACTTGAGGATTGGATTCAAGTGTTGTAGGTAGAGAAGAAATTTTTGAGGTTAGAAGTTGTTGTTCAGTAGTGAGTGTTGTTAGCTCCCCCTGAATGGATGAGGGAGCATCAAAAGATGTGCTATCACTTTATGTTCCTTCCTTATTTCTTCTACCATACACTTGGATTTGATCAAGTGCAGGCTATGCAGACTCTATACAGGATGTATTTGGGTGAATGATTTTTTCAATAGACACATCCTGTTGAGAGGATATATCTAGAGTCTTTTTAATCCCCATATTTATAACTGCATCCTTTTGGGAGGACACAGAGGTGGTGTGAGTGGTCATATCAGATTTCTTACTCTTCTTTATTCTCTTGACCAAGGGTGGCTCAGTTTCTATTTGATCCTCACCACTCTCATTAATAACTGTTAGGGTCACCTCCTTTCTCTTCCTTTTACTCACCACATCCTTTTGAGAAGATGAGGTGGTTGGTTTCCTAGCTGCTAAAGGTTTTGAAGAAATGGTTTCAGCTTGGGAAGGTCCCTGTAGGTGTTCCTGTGTTTGTACTTCCACAAGTTCAGGGACCATAGCTGTGCTAGGCTGTGCATTAGATCTCATGTCTGGTATTAGTTAAGGGTAAGTCCTAAATCTCTCCATCATATATGGAGTATTTTTTAGACTCAAATTTACCTTGTTCTTTGTAGTAAGTGAACCAAATATTATTTTGGACACTTGCTTACAGTTTCCAATTTTAGTGCTATCTATATCATTTAACAAGTGTATGCCTGTTACTTTATGATTTAAAGTAGACATAATAAATCTAGCAAAGAATATTTCCTTACTTCTAGAAGATAGTGGCATTGTCAGCCTGGTTGCAAGTTCTTCAAAGATCAATAGACCAACATTCAAGTGTCTGTTGTGGGGTATTGAGTACACCAGCTTCTGCACCACACTTGAAATGTTGTCATACCCTATTTTCTTGCATGTGAACTGTTAGTGATTGTGCCCTAGAGACAACACTATTATGTTTATATTATGAAACATTTGAATTATTAATTATGATTCTAAGGATTATTCTTTAGTAATTTATTATATCTTTATTTTCCGTGATAAAATGTTAGATTAATAAATGTCGTTGGAATATGATATGTAAATCTGTATCTCTAAGTACATGACTTAGAAATGAGATTATGAGAATAATATTGATATTCCTAAAGGTCCCTAGTCAAGTATTATTTTTAAGGGACGATAATAAATACGTTGAGACTTGTTCTAGATTAAAAACTAAGGTATATAATTGTTGTATTTATTACTAAGGAACGTGAGCTTCGAGGCTCGATTTGACTGCTCTAGTGTTTCATGACTCGATATGCCTTAACAAGATGCCTATGTACCTTGCTGATTGTCAAGGATCAAGTCAAAAAATGTAGTTCTGATTTGTGGGGTCAGGCCCCTTATATAGATGTTGGGAGTCCTTGAATTGGACTAGGGTTAGGAGACTTGGTGAGCAAGTCTCAGAATTAGAATAGACTTTGGAGTCCTAGGAAGTAGGAAGCTGATTCCTTATCCTACCAGGTTCCTTGGAGGACAATCTACAAGGATTTATATCTCCACTAGGACTTATCTTAATAGCTATTTTCTCCCTAATTAATTAATTACGAAATTAATTAATATTCATGGTTTTAGGCCTTCTTTGTTCCATTAGGCCTGATCTGGTCCATCAGGCCTAATCAATGTGTTAACCTTTTTGGTCTGAATGTTATACATCTTCTTATTGGGCTCCGTGGCCCAAGTCATGTGTAATTAATGCAACTTTAACCACATAATCAGGATTTATTTATTCCCAATTATTTGTCCCCCAACTTTTGGGAAACAGTGACTAGGTTTCGCAGAAGTTAAGGTCATTTGTTCCCTTACAGGGTATCGCTTTTGCGTAAAGTGTGGCGCGACCTACACATTTACAACGATTTGCTTTTATTCCTATTATTTAGGAATTATCTTAATTTCCAGGAATTTTCCTTGAATTCTGGGGTTTTTCTTTTAATTTTCTTGATTTTCCCTTAATTCTGGGATTTTTCCCTTAATTTTCTGGATTTTTCCCTTAATTCTGGGATTTAACCTTAATTTTCTGGATTTTTCCCTTAATTCTGGGATTTTTCCTTGATTTTTCTTTTTTCTTCTTTCTTTCTTTCTTTCTTTTTTTTTCTTTTATTTACACCCGGTTTAACCAGGAATCCTGTTCGACCAGGATCCTGGTCGAATTAGCCTCTATTGTGCCATGGTCGACAAATATTCGAGCAAGATATTTCGAGCTCAACTCATGGTCGAATTTTGACCAGGATTTATACTATATATATTTTTTTTTTGGCGAATATTTGGATCAGGATCAATGTTTTTGACCGAATTAACATCCTTTTCTAGCCTTGGTCGAAGCTGTTTCGAGTAGGATTCATTCGATCAGGATCCTTGCTTACTTCCTGGTCGACAAATTCTCTTGGTGTTAGGATTCTTCGATCAGAATCCTGACCCTTTCGGTCAAGATTTAAGATTTTGACCAAATTAACCCTTTCTCTTAGCCTTGGTCGAAGCCTTTTCGACCTCAATTAATTCGACGAGGAATACAACATGAACCCTGATCGAACTGGGTCAAGAATTTGGGATAAATTACTTTTTGTGACTCCATATATTTGATTTGGGCCCTAATTCTGGGCTGGATTCCTTTGGGCTCCTGATTTGGGCCTGGATTCTCTTGGGCCAACCCTTTAGTGGGCTTTAACTTGGGCCCATTTTTTCAACTGGGCTTTCTTTGGTCCATCCCATAACTGGGCTTTAACTTGGGCCCATTCTTTCAACTAGGCTTTCCTTTTTTTTTCAGGCCCAAAGATTTTTTTGGATTTTGTG
The DNA here is from genome assembly GCF_009905375.1 of Apium graveolens. Lineage (NCBI taxonomy): Eukaryota > Viridiplantae > Streptophyta > Magnoliopsida > Apiales > Apiaceae > Apium > Apium graveolens. The sequence continues at coordinate 34,634,633 of NC_133657.1, read as the reverse complement.
GATCCTTCCAGAATTTTCTTAAAGATTTTTCTGGATTTTGTGGATCCTTCCAGAGTTTTCTTCAAACACATATATTTTATATTTTCTCAAAATCCTCTAAACTGTTCTAGATCCTTCCAGAGTGTTTTGTTCTTGGGCCCAAATTGGCTTTTCTAGGCACAATTAGCCTTCCGTGTGGCTATATAAGAGTGAAGTGTGGGGGGTGTGAATTCACACTTTTCATTTCCACTCTCCACTACTTCTTACAACCTTCTACTCTCCTCTCTCCATCCTTCAAAACTCCTCCCTCCCTAAGGATTTTCCGGCCTTCCTCCAAGTTTTCAAGTCTTCCCTACTCTCCATTAATGGCAGATAAAGGTGCTGAGAGAGCGGCAAAGATTGCCTCGACTTCAAAATGAGGTAAGGATGTCGAGATCTGCTCATCTTACATGTCTTTGATAGATATGATCAACACTAGGGGGGACGAATATCCCTCCACTACACATCTTGATTCTTTTAATCATTGCAACACTTGGCACAATATAGATTATGATAAGTTAAATGCTCGTTATAACGTTCGTCCTCCCTTAGGCTAGTTCCTATTTCTAGTGGCGACCGTACTTGCCACTGGAAACCCGATACTCTTTTTATTTACACAGATGCCCTTGATGCTGGACTTAGGTTTCCTTTTCATCCCTTCATTCCTCACCTTCTAGCTGATTTACAAATTAACCCATATCAGCTTCCTCCAAACGCTTGGAGGAACATTTTATGTTTTTATGGTTTGCTGTCTTAGGGAAGGTTTTCCCCTATCCGTAGCTGTTTTTAGGAAAGTTTTTCAATGTTACAACAGTTCTTCTGGTGTGGTTGGGTCTATATTAAACAAAGGCCCAAGTGTAAGCATATCTTTAACAGTGCCTCCATTCCCGATAATAACCAAAATTGGAGGAATAGTTTTGTCGGGTTAAGGTAGGAGAATGGCGACTGGGGCACACTCTTCAGATCTTCCTTCGGGAAGGTTAGTGATGGTAGCCTCAAATCCATTCACTTAACCTCCGAGGAAACTATCATTTATAATGAGCTTACTCGGGATGACGGTACTACTACAAGCTGGACTCTTTTAGAGGAGTTCTCCCTCATCCATGTGGGGCTATCCTCTGTTTCTCAACAGGGTATTTTTCTTCCCTTCTCAATTTTATTTCATTTCATGCATTATTGACACCACTTATTTTGTTTTTTATCTTGTTTTACAGCTGCTAAGGAGATCAACGAGGATAATGTGCCTCCCGTTGAGGAGACTGCCAGATGAAGAAAGCTCGTCTTACGGGCCTAGATACTCGAGGAAAGGCTACAGAGCCTAGCTTCCTACGGAAGCACAAGGAGCCCATGGTGGAGGTTCTAGCTGAGGGAGCTGAGAGCCACAGTGCCCCTATCACTACTGCTGCTCCTGTCCGTGCTGCTACGGGCGCCTTTCAGCCTCTCTGGGGATTCCGCCGAGGGGATACCGTGGTTGGATCCACGAAGTACGCCAGTGATTGGTCTTACCATGGCGTAACTCCCAAGGACTTCACCGATATGGTGGCTACTCCTGACTTGGAGAGGATCAAGCTCATGGGAGCTCAGTCCTGATATTAACCCGGCGGACTATGTCTGCCCTGATGACGAGGCTTTGTTGCAAAGGTTTTGTACCCGAGTAGTTGTCTCAGATCGTATCCCTCAGGACCCGCTTCTTCCTTCTCCCGAGTCGTCTTCCAGGCCTGTTGAGGATGACAGCTCTTCCTCCTCCGATACAATAGAGACTTCGAGCGAGAGTGAAGCAGATGATGATATGGATGCCGAGGGAACCTCTGCTCCTTAGAGCTTTTCCAGCCCTACACAGCTTATTTATTTTATCTTGTCTTTGAGATTTTGTTTATCAGACTTTGTATTATTTATTTTAACTACTTTTATTTATCGAGCTTTATGCTTTAATCTTATGCACTTAGTTTACTTGACATGTCATAGAGACTAAAATATATTTTGAAAACTTTCTGAATTTTGACAAATTGTTGGGATTAATCCCTTACACAGGTCTTAATAAACCTTAAAACAAAACTAAAATATGTAAATCCTAAGCAAGCAAAGCTTCAAGCTACTTTTCAACCTACTTGTCATCTTGACAAGTGAGATTCATTCTCAATCGTTTCATACATAGTAAACATTTAGGTTTTGTGCATGCCAGGTTCTCGGGACTTCAAAACCATCCATAGTCTCCTGCTTGTAGGTTCCTCTACCTTGAACAATCCTGACCTTGTATGGCCCTTCCCAATTTGGGGAAAGCTTCCATTTCTTCCCTATACCAGAAGCTTCTACCTTCCTCAAGACTAAGTCACCCTGTTTGAAGAACCTTTCCTTAACTCTTAGGTTGTAGTAGAACGAAGCCTTTTTCAGATATTCCACTATCTTCGCATGTGCCTCATCTCGCACTTCATCAATTAGATCTAGGGCTAACCTTTGCCCTTCCTCATTTTCCCTAGCATTGAAAGCTTGAATCCTGGGGGAGGAATGTGATATCTCTACAGGAACAACTGCTTCTGTCCCATATGCTAACATGAAGGGAGTTGCTCCAGTCGTGACTCTACAGGTAGTCCTATAGGCCCATAGTATTGGGAGTATTTCATCCACCCAGTTATTCCTCGACTTCTCGATCCTCTTCTTTAGTCCATCAAGGATTATTCGATTTGCCACTTCCGTTTGCCCATTGGCTTGCGCGTGAGCCACAGAGGTGAATCGTAATTCAATTTCATTCTCCTCACAATACTTCTTGAATTCCTAATTGTTGAATTGTGTTCTATTGTCAGTGACTAGGATATGGGGAATTTCATACCGGTACATGATATTTCCCCACAGGAATTGTGGAACCTGCTTAGTTGTGATTTTGGCCAAAGGCTTGCTTTAATACACTTAGTAAAATAATCAATGGCTACAATCAGGAACTTCCTTTGTGTCGTGGCCATTGGGAAAGGCCCCAGTATATCCATTCCCCACATAGCAAAGGGGATGGGCGAGTTGATGGAGGTCAGCATCTCGGGGGGTTTTCTAACGACTGGTTCGTGCTTCTGACAGCGGTCATACTTTTTCACATATTCTTTGGCATCAGCCATCATTTCAAGCCAATAGAAGCCTAAACGGGTTATCTTCTGAGCTAAGGCCCTGCCCCCCAAGTGTTGCCCACTAGTACCTTCATGTACTTCTTCAAGAGCCAAGCGTGCCTCATCGGGCCTGAGACACCTTAAGTAAGGAACCACGAAAGATCTTTTGTACAGGATTCCATCTATCAAAGAGTATCTTAGTGCTCGAACAACCAATTTTCGTGCTTCAGTAGCATCGTTCGGCAACCAACCGGTTTGAATGTGAGTCTTAATGGGATCTATCCATGACGTCCCCAGACCTATAGGAGCTACAAGCTTAACATCAATGCTCCGTGTCTTCAAAACGTAGAAGTACACACTTCCTGAACTTTCCTCTATCTCAGATGAAGCAAACTTTGATAATGCATTTGCCTTAGCATTTTCCTCCCTCGGAATGTGCTCAACATGGCATTCATCAAATTGGGTCATCACAGCCCTTACTAGGCGAACATATTTAGCCATCGTATCATCCCTTGCCTCAAACTCTCCCTTCATCTGGGATATGACCAGCTTTGAGTCTCCACAGACTTTTAAGTTCTTGACTCTAAGTGTCCCTGCTAAGCCAAGACCAGCTATCAGAGCTTCATATTCTGCCTCATTGTTTGTGGTTGGGAAGTCTAACTTCATTGCATACTCAATTAAGAACCCATTAGGGTTTTATAAAACCAAACATGCTCCACTTGAATTTATTTTTGATGCTCCATCAAAGTAGAGAACCCAGTATTCTTTCTCCTTATCAACCTTTTATTTGTCCTCCTTATCAACTTCCTTGTCTTGAGGTATGGTATCTTCCTACCCCTTGAATTCTTGGTTGAGTATGGTACATCCCACCACGAAGTCAGCCAATGCCTGGGCTTTTATTGCCGTTCATGGCTTATACTTGATGTCGAATTCTCCCAACTCTATTGCCCACTTAATCAGCCTCCCACTAGCCTTGGGACTATGAATGATATTTCTCAGGGGTTGATTTGTTAACACCTCAATCTTGTGAGCCTGGAAGTAAGGACATAACTTTCTCGAAGCCATTATCAAGGCTAAAGCAAACTTCTCAATAGTTGAGTAATTCAACTCAGCTCCATGCAGAATTTTACTGACATAGTATACGGGTTTCTGGATTTTTAGTTCCTCCTTGACCAATACAGCGCTTAAGGCACTCTCTGAAATGGCCAAGTATCAGTATAAAACTTCATTTGAAGCTGGCTTGGCCAGCAACGGGGCATGAGCCATATATTTCTTTAATTCCTCAAATGCCTTCCGGCTTTCTTCACTCCATGCAAAATCCTTAATTTTCTTTAAAGACTTGAAGAACGACAAACACTTGTCTCCTGATTTTGAGATGAATCGTCCCAATGCAGCAACCCTTCCAGTGAGCTTTTGAACATCTTTGATAGTTTTTGGGGGCTCCATGTCCAGGATTGCCTTTATTTTATCGAGATTGGCTACGATTCCTCTCTTGGAGACCATCTATCCCAAAAACTTTCCGGATCCTATTACGAAAGCACACTTTGTAGGATTTAACATCATCTTGTGGTATCTCAGGACCTCAATAGCTTCCCTCAAATGGGTTATATGGTCAGTCTTCACTAGACTTTTGACTAACATGTCATCAATATAAACTTCCATGGTCTTGCCAATAAGATCCTTAAAAATTTTATTTACCAACCTTTGATAGGTGGCTCCTGCATTCGTCAGACCAAATGCCATAATAAGATAACAATAAACACCAAATTCAGTGATGAATGATACCTTTGGGATGTCGTCCTTGTGCATCTTGATCTGATTTTATCCACTAAATCCATCCATGAAGCTCAACATCTCATGTCCAGCAGTGGCATCTATCAAAGTATCTATTCTTGGGAATGGGAAATAGTCCTTAGGGCATGCGTCATTCAGATCAGTGAAGTCCACACACATCCTCCATTTCCCATTGGCCTTCTTCACCATAATAGGGTTTGCTAACAATTTTGGAAATTGTATCTCCTCAATGAATCCAGCCTCTAAGAGCTTCTCTACTTCCTGTTTTATAGCTTCTTGCCTCTCTGGGGCAAAACTTCTTTTCTTTTGCATCACTGTCTTCCGATTTGGATCCACATTCAACTTGTGAGTAATCAATTCCGGGTCTATGCCTGGCATATCAGCTGCTGACCATGCAAATACATCATTACTTTCTTGCAAAAATTTCACCAACCTCCCTCTAAGGGGCTCCTCTATTGTGGCTCCAACGTAAGTCACCTTTTCAGGATCCTCGGGAGCTAAAGGAATCGAGACCAAGTCTTCCACTGGCTTCCCTCTTTTCTTATCATTCTCTCAAATATCCAGATCTTCAATAGGAAGGACCTGCCTCGACTTCATCTGCCCTCAGTGAGGCCACATAACAACTTCTACCCATTTTTTGATCTCCTCTTTCTTCTCCAATCCCATTCCGGGTGGGAAACTTCATTACTAAATGGTAGGAAGAAGGGACTGCCTTAAAGGCATGTATCCCTGTTCTTGCCATTATAGCGTTGTAAGTCGAACTAGCCTTTACCACCACAAAGTCCAACATCTGTGTTGCTTGCCTTGGTTCCTGACCTATGGTTGTTGGCAACTTGATTATCCCTTCCACAGGGCAATCTACTCCAGCAAATCCATATATCGGCATATCGGTCGGGGTTAATTGAGAATCATTATAACCCATCCTTAAAAAGGTGTCATGGAGCAAGATTTCCACTGAAGCACCATTATCTACGAGGACCCTCTTCACCGGGCTGTTTCCTATTATCGGTGTTATGACCAGCGGGTCGTCATGAGGAAATTTCACACCCTCTAGGTCATAATCATCAAAAGCCATTGTTACTCATGTCCTGGCCCTCTTCAGGGATTCTCCAACAATATGCATAACCTCTCTTGTATATGCTTTCCTGGAGTTCTTGGATAATCCAGCAGCAGTTGGTCCTCCAAAAATCGTGTTTATCACAGGCCCTCGAGGTCGCGGCCCTCCAAAAATTGCATTTATAACCGATCCTCTAGACTGGGGATTTCGCCGTTGATCGTCTTGGTCCTTCCTACGATCTTCAAAGTTCTTTCATCCATTATTATTCCTATCCCCTCCTTCTCCAGTGTATTTGTTCAATCTTCCTTTTTGAATGAGGAACTCAATTTCATCTTTCAGTTGTCTACACTCATCGGTGTCATGACCAACATCTTTGTGAAATCTGTAATACTTGCTCTTATCTAGCTTGGCAGGATCAGCCTTCAAAGGTTTAGGCCAACGAACATCTCGATCTTTTTCAATTTCCATCAAGATCTAGCTTCTAGGAGCATTCAGCTTAGCGTATTCAGTGAACTTTTGCCCAGGTCCTCCCTTCTTGGGGGTTGAATCAGGGCTTTGCTCAGTTCTAGGATACTTGTCCTTAGAGATATATTCCAGGTCAGTTTTCCGCTTCTTGCCTCCAGCGGGCTCATTACTCACTACGGTCTTCCTCATGCTCTCTTCCACCTTGGTGTACTTCCCGGCCCTATCTTGGAGCTGCAACATGCTTTCAGGGGGGCGTTTGGCCAAGGACATCTTGAAGAATTCATCCCTACTTCCCTGTTGTAGCGCTATCATGGCTACCTTATCATCAAGGTCCAGGACTTTTAAAGCCTCCTTTGTGAAACGATTCAGGTATTCTCTCAAGGATTCCTTTGCTCCTTGTACAATGCTCATGAGGGATGCTAAACTTTTCTCATGCACTCTCCCGCTGATGAACTACTTAATAAAAGCCTAACTTAATTCTCTGAAGGACCCAATAGAGTTCGGGGGCAAATGACTATACCATCTTTGAGCCATACCCGACAGGGTTTGAGGAAAGGCCTGATATTTAATAACGTCATTCACGGGCTGCAACAACATTGCATTAGAGAATGTCCTAACATGATTAGCGGGGTCTCCCGTGCCATCATAAGCTTTGGTAGTGGGCATCTTGAACTTTCTTGAGATATGGGCATTCATTATTTCTTCAGTAAATGGCGGAGTAGGATCATCAGGATCTCCAAGGGGAAGGAGATTGCTTGGATCAGCCCTTGGGACAATAACCCTTCTCTGTATTGGACCATCCAGGTCTATGATAGGAGGATGATTTCTCCCCCTAGGAGGTAGTGGGGGTCTGGTGGTCTGGTGCGCCTCTAAGTCACGCTTCAGTCTTTGAATCTCATCCTCGTGAGCCTTGATCATTTCCTGCACTTCTTAGAGATTCATCCCTTGGGTGCTCCTATGACGTTGGTTACCCTCAACCATCAGCTCTTTTCCAGCACGTCTCCTTCTTGGGGCCACTTTATTATCCGAAGATTCGAAGTCTCTCTCAGTGTAAGGATCATAAAATTCCTGATCCTCGGGGATAGGAGCCAAACCTCGTATGTAGGGGCGATCGCCCTCGTGCTTCACTCCGTCCAGCATGTCCACTTCCTCCAATCTCGGGGTAAAGGGGCATCCCATAAGGGGGTTTGTGGTTACAACAGTTGAATATTCGTACCCAATGGGTCGAGAATTCACAGGTGTATGTGGTTGTTAAAGTTGGGAATTCATCCCTTGTGTAGCCGAGGGAATTGTCCCTTGTGGCTGAGGTTCAGTTGCCCCTACCTGGGCTTCTCCTTGGGTGGTGGCATAGGTTGAATGAGGAGGCACCTCCATAGTTGACGAAATCGTTTGGGTTGTCCCCGCGGGTGTTTCTCCTTCAAGGGCTCTAATTGTTCTCCGTGTTCTCGCCATGGTTGTTGTTGTGCTTTTCCACAGACGGCGCCAAATGTTATGGATTAAAAACTAAGGTATATAACTGCTGTATTTATTACTAAGGAACGTGAGCATCGAGGCTCGATTTGACTGCTCTTGTGTTTCGTGACTCGATCTTCCCTAACAAGATGCCTACGTACCTTGCTGATTGTCAAGGATCAAGTCAAAAAACTTAGTTCTGATTTACGGGGTGAGGCCCCTTATATAGATGTTGGGAGTCCTTGAATTGGAATTGGGTTAGGAGACTTGGTGAGCAAGTCTCAGAATTAGAATGGACTTTGAAGTCCTAGGAAGTAGGAAGCTGATTCCTTATCCTACCAGGTTCCTTGGAAGACAATCTACAAGGATTTATATCTCCACTAGGACTTATCTTAATAGCTTTTTTTCTCCCTTATTAATTAATTACGAAATTAATTAATATTCAGGGTTTTGGGCCTTCTTTGTTCAATCAGGCCTCATCTGGTCCATCAGGCCTGATCAATGTGTTAACCTTTTTGGTATGAATGTCATACATCTTCTTATTGGGCTCCGTTGCCCAAGTCATGTGTAATTAATGCAACTTTAACCACATAATCGGGATTTATTTATTCCCTATCAAGACTAGTGTGTTTTTCGACTGATAATCACATCTCATTGATCATAGGTATGGTGATACTAAAGTCAAAACATAGGTACATGTATTAAATACATGGTGCTGGATTGACCCGTTGTGAGATACTACATGTTTAAAGTGTCATAATTTAATCTCTCAGTGATAATGATGTATTGGTCCTTTAACCTAAAATCATTATATTTCTATACGAGAATTAATATACTTTGATACTATTGAAAGTTATCCTTGACCGGGTAATAATAAAAATAGACAATGGGTATATTATGAATTGTATGAGAAATATGAATGATCTAGATGGGATTTAGCCTTCCTTTATTAAAGGAGTGATATTATTGGCCTCTTGATTGAGTAAGACTATAAAATTCATGGTCGTGCTCAAATAGTGATTTGGTTAATAGTTTACTCATTGATCAAGGAAAGAAGGATTAAATGCTTGCAGAGGATGACACAATGCATGCCTCGAGTTTGATCTATAATATAAGGCTAAAGGGACTATATTACATTGTACATTTTTCACGAAAGGTTTAATTGAATCACCAATTATTATTATTACTTGGGGAGAAATGATGTATTACTAGATGCCACTCATTGTTTATAATGTTATTATTAGAAAATAAAATTATTGCCAACATAATTAAAACCTAAAGGGTCACACACAAAGAACGTTTAAAACGGATTGTATTTAAATTATGAATTTAAATATTTTATTGTTAATTCGAATTTAATTATATAATTAATTAAGTGAGACTTGATTAATTGTATATATATTATAATTCGAATTTAATAATAATATAAACCCAAAATCAGAATGGGTCCTTTTAGAAGCCCATTAAGATTAGGGTTAGGCCCAAATCCTCTCTCCCTATATATACATTATGTTGTATATTTTTAGGGTTTAGTTGACACATCACATTTTTCAGAAAACCCTAGCAGCTCTACATCTTTTAGAGCCTAGAGAGAGAGAGAGAAAGGAGGCAACCAAATCGGCTAGTACCGGCTCCGGTGATCGTTCGACGATCGGACGTTCGTGTGGATACCTTGGAGAGCAGATCTTCGAAAGGAGGGCTGCCGTGTTGGTTCATCAAGATCTGTACATTCATCACAATCAGAAGGAAAGCTTTATTAAGGTAAACATCTAATATATGAATTAAATGACTTGTTTCACATGGATCCTGCATTTGGGGTTTCATTTTTCATATTTATTTTTGATTTTTCCGCTGCGTTTGTCATAAATCCCAACAATGGCATCAGAGCTACTTGCGAAATGTTTTAATTCGACTGTATGTTTACAATTTTGATATATATGATTTTTGGTGCGTGTATATGCCTATATATATATGATATTCATGATGTATTTTATAATTATGTGATGGTTATATGTATCTATGTGTGAGTATATATGATATACTTTGTTTTTTATTATGGAGATTATATACAATGCGATTTCAAAAAAAAGTTGTACAAATTTGGTGAAATCTGAGTCTAGTGTCCGATTTTTGCAAACGATATTTGTTTTCTGACTGGAATCGGGTCACTGAGCAAGACTGACAAAATCATGTTTGCGTCTGTAAGCCATTGGATGTCGTTACAGGCCTCGAAACAGTGATTTTTAGGTTTTAGAAAGCTGATTTTAATTTTCTGAATTTTGGTAAATTTGTTGTGTTTGATTATATAGTCTAAACTATGATATGTGATACCATGTTAAGATTATAAGTGTTTTGTAATGTGTCATGTGATATCATGGTGTATGGTTATGGCCTTAAGACCCTTTAGTTAATGGTTTTTATTTATGGTTTTGGTTTCTAAATACGACTTGCATGTCATTTATTCTTTGTAATTCGTTTACCTTGAATGTAACTCGAGTTTTCTTATGTAAGTACAGTAGTATAGGTTGTTTTAATGTAATGTACTTCAAGGAGGCATGATCCAAGAGGAGAAGTAGCAATCTAGACAAGAAGAATGAAGACTTGTAATTGTAATTGTATTTTTATTATTCACCATAGATTGATCTTGATCCTTTCATTAGCTTGAAAGGATCACATAAGATAAAGGCCATAACCAAACACGTTAACATACCACACTTTACATATTGATGTATGAATGTATGTATAGAATAGCTAATGATGCATGCTTTAATTAGATTAATCATACATGAATGTATGTATTAGATACTCACCCATGCCATGCCTGTTAAACAAGATAAAATTTGTAACGACTCAAGATTTTAAAATTTACAAACAATTATGAGATTCTCGTGTTTATGAAACATGGAATGAAATACGAATCTTCTTTATTTCCGACATAGGGCGATTTTGTCAACAACAGGTTCATTGAACTTGTATGGCTGTGGGTTTTAAGCAAGACCGGTGTGACTCCTCCACTACCTGGAAATCAAACCATTGACGAATATTGATTTGATGTATTTTATTCAAGGAAAAATTGGGAATCTCTTTATGATGGGATCATGATCGTTATATGACTAACAAAACCCTAATGTTTATATTAAGTTGTTTAGATGTCTTCCAATATGTCCAACGCGTTAACCCCTAGATCGATAAGGAGTGGGTTCGCCAGAGCGAAGTACTTCAATCTATCATAGGATGGCGTGTGTAAGTATATGATACTTTTTAGACCTTTGGGTTTGACTTAACTAAGTTACCACAATAGGATATTGAACTTAGAGGAATAGAGGTTAGTAAGATTTATTGGATAAATATGAATAAATGTTATTCCACTAAACTATACAAGAGTTATATAGTTGATATAATTGACAAATATTACCTTATTGAACCATGTTTTAGGAGTAAAGCCAAAGCTGAACTAAAACGTTATAAAATTTGGATCTTGGCTCACTAGAAAGTATATAGAAGATATTCTTTCTGAATTAATAGTTAGGGCTATTAATTTGATAAAAATAGTGGGAGATATATATTTTGAATATATATAAATAATCACTTGAACATAATTTAATAATAATCTTTAGACTAATTTATCTTATGCACTTAAACATTGTAGATATCAAAATGGCGTATAATTCAAACAACTTCTCTGTGCGATCAGTCCTTGAGAAGGACAAGATGACATGAACAAACTTCCTTGACTGGCAGAGGAACTTGAGGATTGTCCTCAAACAAGAGCGCAAGCTCTATGTAATTGATATCCCTCACCATGCACCTCTCCCTGAAGGAGCATCCCGTGCTCAACATATTGTTTATCAGAAACATATCGATGATGACACGGATGTTCAATGTCTCATGTTAGCGACCATGAGTGCTGAACTTCAGAAACAACATGAGAATATGGATTCTTATGATATGATTGAGCACCTTTGTAATAACCCCAATTTTTGGAAATTTTTGAAACCCTTATAAATAGTGTTTTTGCTGAATGAGAAAACTTTTCATGCCACACTATATAGGGGTTCTGTAATGGATATTCTGAGATTTTATTAGTACTCTATATGGTATATAAGTGTATGTAAAGATCGTCAGAATCCAATTCCGAACACTTTGATTTTTCCCGGAAATCCACTAGATACGGAAAGAATTGAGTATAAGGTAACATGATTAAAAGGATTTAAATTCAAGGATTATAAGAGAGGATCATAAAAGGAATATAATATATGGAGAAAGGTTAAGGGAACCCAAGTAATAAGATCCCGGGTATGATCCCTCAAACGATAAACGAGAACGAAAGTTAAGCGAACCGTATAACAGATCAACGGTCATTAGGCAAACAATTAGGAAGTTAATCAAAGAGATTAGAGGGGATGATGTCATCCAACCAATAGAAAGAGGACAAAGGAGGGGTGATGACATCACAAAGTGATGCAAACATGACATAAGAGGGAAGGAAATGTGGTGGAATATTAACCACACAAAATCAAGGGTAAATGGGTAATTGACCTAAAACAAAACAAAAACAACCAACCAAAAATCAAATCAAAGCAAAAACACAAAAATCTCTCTTTCTTCTTCTTCATGCTCTCGGCTTTTTGAAGAAAAACAAGGAGGAGTTTTTCAAAAATTCAAGCTACACACCTTCAAAAATTATAAGGTTTGTTTCTTTAGCTTCCATAATTCATAACTTAGTTATGCTATAAGTTTGGATCCAAGAATCCAAGATTTACCTAGTTAATTAATTCCTAAAAGTTTAGGGTGAATAGTAACTTTCAAGAACAAATTTTTGATTCTTGATTTTATTTGTAAGGACAAGGTAGCTTAAGCATAGATCAAGGCTTCCATGGGCATTCCAAGGATCTTTCATTGATTAAAAGCTTCAAGAAGGTATAAAACTTCAAACCCTAGCTTTACTTTTGAGTATTAGGAATGGTTTTGATTGTTATAGTTCATGAGGGGCATGATCCTTGTATACTTAAAGTGTGGTTGGATTTGTAATGAGTTTGAAGTTGTAAATCTTGATTATTGGTTAATGAACTTAAGTATAGCTTTTAGTTCATGTTTGAGGGTAGTATAAAGTTGATAATATTGGGTTTTGGGGCTGTTAGGATGTGATATGGATGGACTTTGATGGTATTAATGGATTGGGGTTGTTTGGTGATGGAATTGAATGGTATAAAATTTGGGAAATCGCGTAAACATAGCCGTCGTAATGTCCGATTTACTTTAGACTGCTTTTGTTCATAACATTAGGACCCGAGAACTCCCTGCTAGGTTTTGACCATTGCCATGATTAGATAGTTCATGTTACGAGCTTCGTTTTGATATGTAGTTCGTTTGATTCCGATGTACGGTTTAGGAGAAACGGCCATTTTAAGTAACGGCGTTTCGCGAACAAAACATTATCCCTCGCCTTACTTTGAAACATTGGTTAAGGACCCTAAAGGACTAATTGGAGTATGAATCATTTATGTAAAGTGTATTAGGCAAATGGTAATGCACTTGCGAAAGAATTGCTTTAAAACTCGTAATGGGTAATTTATTAAAAAATGGTGGAGCCGAGGGTACTCGAGCGACTTAAGTAAATCGTTAAGCGCAAAACGAGCGTTAGAGTCTGAGTTGGTTAGAGTATAGATTTACAAGTGACTTTGGTTTAATTCCAACTTACTTGTTGCTAATAGGTTACCAGACTCGTCCCGAGCCATTCGTAACCCCCAGTCACTCAGGCAAGTTTTCTACCCGTTATACTGTTGTTGTGATGTATATATGTATATGCATTATCTTGTGATAGATGCATGTTGGTTAATTAGCAAATTTTGCGATATATTGAAGCATGCTGATATGGTATATATATGCATGCCTGTTTCGTATTCTTGCCATATATATCTGTTGGTTTAGTTGATAATACATATGCTAGAGAATAGTGGTAATTTGCATATACCCTTAGTATAGGGACCCAAAGGTGAAAACATTTTCTAAAACCGGGAGTCGAGGATCCCGAGTAGATTTTATATATATATATTTATATATATATGGTTATAGTTTTCAAACCTATTAATCGAATAAGGTTTATTCGATAACTTTATTTTATTAATGAATATTATCTTGAATATTCATTCGAGGACTTATGACTCCTTTATATTATTTATTGAATATTACTTGGATTCATTTGAGGATGTATGACTCGGCTTATTATTTAATGAATATTATTTCGAATATTCATTCGAGGGCTTATGACTCAGCTTATTTATTTATTGAATATTATTTCGAATATTCATTCGAGGACTTATGACTCCTTTATATTATTTATTGAATATTACTTGGATATTCATTTGAGGATGTATGACTCAGCTTATTATTTAATGAATATTATTTCGAATATTCATTCGAGGGCTTATGACTCAGCTTATTTATTTATTGAATATTATTTCGAATATTCATTCGAGGGCTTATGACTCAGCTTATTTTATTTATTGAATATTATTTGAATATTCATTTGAGGATCTATGACTCCGATTATTTGCTGAGATATATTCTTCATTTTATTAAAGAATAAGGTGTCGATAATCAAACTCACTTTTGATTATTCAAATAAAGATAGTACTTTCGTATAGGTATATCTTTGGTTATTTAATATTCATTTCAAGTATAAGTTTTAAAACTTCTACTTCAATTATTTTTATAAAGATTATTCTTTATGGGAATATTATTTAAATAATAATATTCAGATATTTTCTAATATATTGGGACTGATTTACCTTGTTAAATCAACATCACTCCAAACATTCTTAAAAATGTTTTGCGAGTCTTCAAAATGATTTTTAAAAGTTAGAGCGGATCCCAAAACTTATTTTTATATTTAAGATCCTCCTTTCGAAGGGGATTTAAATACTCGCTCAAAACCTGAGGGATCCGGCTCTGTGGTGTGTTTTATATTCGCAACAAGGTTGCTGTTTTGATAAATGAATTGATTACTTACCCAACACTCGAGAAGTAAAATTCTTGGAACAAGTTAATCCACTAACAGGCATCGCCTGGGAAATATCGATGAGTTTTCCTTTCCAACTAGATACGACTTCTTGGTGGAGCCGTATCAACAAGTTTCTACTTGGGGAAAGGGGGAACGAGCTTTACGTTTCAGAGTCATGGATTTCATCTGAACTAGGAGTGGCGTAAGTGGTCGAGTGGCGCCGGCCGAGCCTTATTATATTGGCCCAAATGGCCTGGAAGTTCCGCTAAGGCGGTCCATTCCTTAGGAGTTCAGTGTTCGATTGACAAGTAAATCCGACAGGTTCTCCTCTACATGTAGAAAATGGTGGGGTTGCACTACTACGACTGATCATCGTAAGTGGTCTTCCTGGCGCGGCAAACTCCCGTAATGAGTTCATTATCCAATTGGATATTCCTGCAACACTACCCAGAGCACTTCGATAGAAAGGCTACGGTTGGGCGATTGTTGAGTGTTGGCAGGGTCAAGTTTTCAAAATGATGTTTGCATCAAATGAAGTATCTCATAACTTCATTTTATTTTGATGATATTTAAAAGGTTGAATTTATTCAAGTATTATCTTGTAGTCTCATCTATGTGATGAACTTTTGAACTAATTATAACTTGAACGGTGGTAGTTCAAGTAGTATTCGAAAAAGATAAAAGTATATTGGAGTATCTTGTAACTTCATCTTTTAAACTTATATCTAGTAAATGATTATCTTATGCGTGACAAAGATTTTCAGAAAAACGTTGAGACAAGGTTAGATATATGAGATCACCTTGTAACGGTATTTTTATACAGTTATACACTGGAACTCTGTGTGTATTATGCATGGAAGAGGACTTCCAATATTTTGAAAAGTATATATGTATATATATACTGAATATTTTGCGACTTCATCGCATTAAGATATCAACTTGGTTCATTTCTTCTTAACCAAGACTTTCTTGAGTACTATGAGAATGCTCATATATTGTAAGTTATTATAAATATTATTTTGGTGGGCTTGCTGCTCACCCTTGCTTTCTTCTTTCATCACACAACATCAGATAGGCAAGATGAACAGGACCAAGCTCCCAATTCGTGAGCGGATTGGAAATGTTCCGCAGTTTCCTATAGGCGTTGATGTCGCTGTAGCTGAGGTAGGAACTACCAATAGGCTAGGCTTTCAACTTTTAATGTACCAGATTATGTATATTTATGAATTGTAATAATGGCAAAGAAATGTAAATTTATTCAGAAAACCTTTTAAGGTGTATTGGCAGATAATTGTGGAATAAAATGACTTGTGATTATTTTTGGATGTTCATCTCTGAGACTATAACGTGTGGTGTGTGTGTTTATTGTGGGGTCACATTACAGAGTAGTTGATTAATTATTAAGATTGGGTGTTATTAAGGGAAATGGAACTCGTGACAACCTGGATCCCCGACCCCGGATTTGGGGGTGGTACAACCTTAAACGTATGTTTGAAGGAAAGGCTCGTTAGGAGAGGTTTGATACTTTCAAATCGTTACATGCATGTAAGAAGGGAGAACGTGATCCGGTTGGGCCGCATGTTCTGAGAATGATAGGGTATATTGAGTACCTTGCTAAGTTGGGTGCCCCGATTGCTGTGGACCACCAGATTGATCTTATTTTGCAATCTTTAAACATAAGTTATTCTTAATTTATGATGAATTAGAATATGAATGAGATGGTTAAGAACCCCACCGAATTGGTGGCTATGCTGAAAACTGCTGAGACCAACATTCAAAAGGCGTCATCTGCTCCCATGTTGATGGTGAATAAGGGGAAGAACAAAGGAAAAGGTAAAAGGAAAGGCAAGAGGAAGATGCGATCTAAATTTAATGCCAATCCGAAACCTGTTCCGACCAAGGCTTTGAAGCCTAAAGGTGGTGTTCCAAAGGTTGGTGATTGTCACTATTGCAAAAAATCAGGTCATTGGAAGAGGATCTGTCATGCTTATTTGGAGGATCTGAAGAAGAAGAAGAAGAAGAAGAAGAAGAAGAAGGCTTCTATTGCTTCTTCTGATTCAGGTATTTATGTTATAGAAGTCAACTTGTCTACTTCTACATCTTGGGTATTAGATACTGGATGTGGTTTTCATATTTGTATAAATATGCAGGAACTGCAGGGAAGTAGAACATTATCGAAGGGAGAATTCGACCTACGAGTTGGCAATGGAGCAAAAGTTGCTGCTTTAGCTGTAGGGACTTATCGTTTAGCGTTGCCCACTGGGCTTGTTTTAGAACTAGATAACTCTTTTTACGTGCCTACGATTTGCAGAAACATTATTTCGGTTTCTTGTTTGGACAAGAAAGGTTTTTCGTTTTTGATTCAGAATAATAGTTGTTCCTTTTCATTCAATAATGTTACCTAAGGGGTTGCATGTTTGCTTAATGGTTTATATGTTCTTGATTTAGATACTTCTGTCTATAACATAAATAATGATAATAAACGTATTAAGATGAAAGACTCAAATCAAACATACCTTTGGCATTATCGTTTAGGTCACATAGATGAGAAACGCATTTCCAAATTACATAAAGATGGTTACTTGGATAAGTTTAATTTTAAATCATACGAAGAATGCAAATCTTTTCTCATTGGAAAAATGGCTAAAGCTCCTTTTACCGGACAAGGTGAAATGGCCACCGAACGAGTAGGACTTATATATATAGTGATGTATGTGGTCCACTACGTACGACGGCAAGAGGTGGCTTTTACTACTTCATTACATTTACTGACGATTTCAGTAGATATGGATATGTGTATCTTTTGAAGAACAAATTTGATTCTTTAAAAAAGTTCAAAGAATAGAAGGCCGAAGTGGAAAATCAAACAAGGGAAAGTATAAAAGATCTATGATCAGATCGTGGAGGAGAATACTTAAGCCTCGACTTTAAAGGTTTCTTGAAGGAGTGTGGTAGCGTATCACAACTTACTCCTCCCGAAATGCCTCAATGGAATGGAGTTTCTGAGAGGAGAAATCATACCTTGTTGGACATGGTGCGATCGATGACGAGTCTAGCAGATCTTCCAATAAGTTTCTGGGGTTATGCTCTAGAAATGGATGCATATACACTAAACCGTGTTCCAACTAAATCAGTTCAAAAGACTCCATATGAGATATGGACTGAGAAACGTCACAACATGCCTTTTATAAAATTATGGGGATGCGAAGCATTTGTGAAACGCTTGGTGTCTGACAAGCTGGGACCAAAATCGGATAAATGTTATTTTGTGGGATATCCTGAAGAAACTAAAGGGTATAGTTTCTATAATCCTACCGAGAACAAAGTGTTTGTTGCTCGAACCGCTGTATTTCTTGAAAGAGAGTTGCTTTCCAAGAAAATCTGTGGGAGGACTATAGATCTCGATGAAGATCGAGTTGTACAAAATAACATTGAACCGGAGTTGGAAAGTGGGAAGGAAGTATATCAAGATGTTCCTTCTCGGGAAATACAGCTTGTTCATAGATCTAGTAGGGCTCGTCATGAGCTGGAGAGATATTATGGATTTCTCTTGACTCAAGATGATGATGTAATGCTCATAGATAATGATGAGCCTCTTACCTACCAAGAAGCTTTGAACAGTCCAGACTCCGAGAGATGGCTAGAGGCCATGAAATCTGAAATGGAATCCATGTATCAAAATAAAGTATGGACTTTAGATGATCCACCCGAAGGGGTAAAACCTATAGGGTGCAAGTGGGTTTTCAAGAATAAAACTGACATGGATGGTAAAGTACAGACCCATAAAGCGCGACTAGTGGAAAAAGGTTTGAAACAAATTCATGGTATAGACTATGATGAGACCTTTGTTGGATTTTTAATCGCAGCGGGGCGTGGCAAAACACTTTTACACACACAAAATCCAAATAAAAGCATATAAATCGTGAATAAAAATTCGAGGGATCGAATCTAACCTTTAAAAATAACTCGGAGACAACGATCAGAGATCCTTAGCAGTTGCTCCTCAAGTGTGAAGCACTCCACCGATATCCACCAAGAAAACGACTTTTAGGAGGAGGAGGAGGTGGAGAGAATTTGGTTTTCTAAAACTTTTGGGTTTCTTGGGTTCGAATAAAATAGGGTCTATAATAGTGTATTTATAGGCAAAATTTTCAGCTGAAATTTTCCCATAAATATTATTATTATTATCCCATTTATTATTCACATTAATAATTAAAACACCTTTTAATTATTAATCCTTTTTCTAAACACTTTAGAAATAATTCTCTCTCTTGATTTAATTTCCAAAAATTAAATCCTTAATTAATAATATTAAGAACTTTTCTTAATTAATTTATAATCAATTAAATCTCATTTAATCAATTATTAAATTTGCCAATTAATTATTTATTTCATAAATAAATAATTATTAGCCATTATTAATTAATTCCTCCACCATAAAATCATTCTCTTTTTATGGTGTGACCCTGTAGGTTCAATATTAAGCCGGTAGTAGAAATAAATAATAATAAAACTATTTTACCATTATTTATATAAATTCTCTAATTTATTAAATATGATTAATTAATTAATCACATTTATTCTACATCGTGAGTGATGCTTCTCAACATATCGTGACTATCCGGATAATATGAATTCACTGCTTAGAATACCAAGAACCTGTCAGTGAATAGTTACCGTACAATAAACTCCTTCTACCCTACAATGTCTCGATTAAATACAAGGCATGGATCTCGTGTCAAGCCTATCTAATTCAATCACTTTGCTTACCATTTACTATGCGTAGTTATATGCAAATTAGAAACTCCTTTCTAATTTCATTTACTCTGGCCAGAGATTCCTGAACTAGCATAAGTGGATCAGCCTTGAACATTCGCTTCCTTCACTGGAAGGGGTAGATCCTTTATTGATCATACACTATCTTCGTGTACAAATTCCTATACCCAGAAGAGCCCTAATAATTGTCCCTGGAGACTAAGAACTAAACCAAAGCATAGTTCAGTGTACACAAGATGACTATGATGACCTCAAGTCTAAGGATACTTGTACAACTATCACTTAGCGAACAACTGCTGACACGTGAGTGAACTCCATCAGTTGTTCAGCTAGGCGAGTCATGTTCAGTGAACTTATTCTATAATAAGCACCTACATACTAGCTATAGTGTCACCACACAAATGTCTATGAGAACAGACATCCTTCATAATGAAGCAAGCATAGTATGTACCGATCTTTGTGGATTATTAATTACCAGTTAGTAATCCTATGACCAGGAACTATTTAAGTTTAGAGTTATCATCTTTTTAGGTCTCACTATTATGATCTCATCATAATCCATAAAAAGCTTTACTCTAAACTATGGTATATCTTATTTAAACACTTAAATAGATAAAGCCCATAATAAAAACAAAACAAGTCTTTATTAATATCAATGAAATCAAAACAGATTACATAAAAGTTATTCCTAAATCCTAATACATGATTGGACTTAGGACATATTCCTTTCAATCTCCCACTTGTACTAAAGCCAATCACTCTGGTATCTAATACCCATCTCATCTTTATGACGATCAAAGTGACTTTCAAAAAGTAGCTTTGTGAGTGGGTCTGCTATGTTGTTATGTGTGTCAACTCTAATTCAATACAATACAAGAAATGTTATCGCGCTCCCACTAACCCTTTTGTAGACGCATGGTTCATCCACGTTTTTGATAAAATCAAACTCTTTGATTATCTCATCAAAACGAATGTTCCATCTTTCGAGAAGCTTGCTTTAAACCACATTAATCGCAAGCAAAATCCTAACTAATTTTAACAGGGCTACATGTAAAAGGTTTCATCAAAGTCAATCCATTGCCTTTGTTTGAATCCTTTTCCCAAAAGCCTGGCCTTTTAGGTCTCCACCTGGCCATCTGCTATAATCTATCTTTTGTATACCGTATACATAGATTCCATTCTGGATTTCATGGCACTATGCCATTTTTCTGAGTCAACACTACTCATAGCCTCATTATAGGTCACAGGGTCGTCATCATCAAATGATTGACAACTCATTGTCATTCTCAATGACAAGGCCATATTACCTCTCAGGTTGGCGAGACACTCTCCCTGACCTATGAATGGGCTATTCCACAAAAGGTTGTTCAGTCAGAACAGGTGTTTCCACTTGATCCGTAGTAGTTTGTGCTTCTTGAACTTCATCAAGTTCAATTTTTCTCCCACTATTTCCTTCAAGGATAAACTCCTTTTCCAAGAAGGTAACATGTCTGGAGACAAACACCCGATGATCGGTGCAAAAGTAATACCCTAAAGTCTCTTTAGGATATCCCATAAAACTACATTTTCCGGATCGATATTCCAGCTTATCTGGGTCAACTTACTTGACATAAGTTGGACATCCCCAAATCTTAACGTGTTTAAGACTCGGTTTCCTTTCTTTCCATATCTCATATGAAGTTTGAGGAACAGATTTGGAAGGCACCTTATTCAGTAAATATGCTGAGGTTTCCAATGCATAACCCCATAGGAATACTGGAAGATTTGCATAGCTCATCATGGACCGAACTATGTCTAACAAAGTTCGATTTCTCCTTTCAGATACCAATCTGGAGGAGTCCAATGGGAGACTATACCATTTACTTAGAGATAATCTAGAAACACTCCATTAAAGTATTTACCACCTCGATCTGATCGAAGAGTTATGATACTATGTTTGGTTGTTTCTCCACTTCATACTTATATTCTTTGAACTTTTCAAAGGCCTCAGACTTGTGTTTCATCAAACACATATCCGAATCTAGATCTATCATCTATGAAAGTAATGAAGTATGAAAATCCACCCATGGCTTGCTTAGACATTGGTCCACATACATCTGTGTGTACCATTCCTAGCAAATTTGCAGCCCTCTCTCCATGTCTACTAAATGGAGACTGCAATGCCACTATAAAGTGAGATTTTCATCATCCCTTTTCTTTTACTAGTTTGTTCAATCTGAAATAAATTATGTCACATACATACAGACCATTATTTAAAGCACCACGTCCATAAAGAATATTATCTCTAAGAATAGAACATTCATTATTCTCAATAATAAATGAAAATCCATCCAAGTCTAACTTGGGTATAATATTCCTCACAATCGAGGGAACAAAATAACAATTATTTCAAACAATAGTCTTGCCCGTAGGCATATGTAAATGAAATGATTCTACATCTTCAGCAGCAACTCTTGCTCCATTTCCCATCAGTAGAATCACATCCTCTTCCTCAAGAGTCCTACTTCTCCTTGGTCCCTGCAACAATTGCAGATATGAGAACCACAGGCGGTATCGAATACCCAAGTAGAAATGACATATTCACTTTTATCATGAACATACCTGAATCAGAAGCGGTAGTCTCACTACCCTTCTTCTTCAATTCTGTAAGGTAAACCTTGCAGTTCCTCTTCCAGTGCCCCACCTTGTTACAGTGAAAGCAAACAACTTTGCTCTTGGGGTCTTCAGCCTTTGGTGGAATCGGCGTTTTCTCACCTACTTTCTTCTTCTTGGAAGAGTTCCTCTTCCTTTTCCTAGGATTGGAACCTTCACCAATTAGAAGAACAGAACTCTTCTTAGGGGGAAAATTCAATTCCGCAGTCTTCAACATTTTGTGGAGTTCAGGCAGGCTGACATCCAACTTATTCATGTAAAAGTTCACAACAAACTGCGAGAACGAACTCGGAAGCGATTGCAAGACTAAGTCTTGACTCAGCTCCCCATCCATGGCAAAACCAAGTTGTCCAAGACGTTCAATCAAATTGATCATCTTAAGTACAT
The DNA here is from genome assembly GCF_009905375.1 of Apium graveolens. Classification (NCBI taxonomy): domain Eukaryota; kingdom Viridiplantae; phylum Streptophyta; class Magnoliopsida; order Apiales; family Apiaceae; genus Apium; species Apium graveolens. The sequence continues at coordinate 34,611,937 of NC_133657.1, read as the reverse complement.
GGTTATTCACAGATGATCCTTCAGACATCCTACAACCGAACAACTCCTTCGATATCTCATATCGAGCTATCCTCCCCGCCACATCATACAAATCTTGTAGATGCATTAGGATAGTGTGAGCATTCATATGCTCACGTTGCTTCTGTAGCTCAATGTTCATGGAAGCTAGCATGATGCATTGAGCAACATTCGCATCATCTATCCACTTACGATACACAACGTGTTCATCATTATGTGCATCACTAGCAGGTTCAGTAGGCTTAGGTGAGTCAATCACGTATTCCAGCTTCTCAATCCTGAGAACAATTCTCAAGTTTCGAAGCCAATCAGCATAATTAGGACCAGTCAATTTGTGAGCATCCAGTATGCTCCTAAGTGATAGTGCAGAAGACATAACGTACAAAGTAAATCTGTAAATGATAAACACATAACAACACTTGGCAAATATTCGATTTCATTTCAAAACACTATATGAATCGGGTCTTTATTCATAAGTGGCTCCCACTAGTTTTCCTAATTTATTCAACCCCCTACGTGAAAAATTAAGCATTCATAATGCTAGTGGGATTAGGGATCCTACATTCCATTACACGACCCCGGCTGTAGCACGAACCGCCATGTAATGTTCAATAGGCAGACAACTCTTGTCAATTACATCTCATGTTATTCCCTAATCAAACTTTAGCCTCTTGAATAATTGAGTCTCGGCTGTAGCACGACAAACTCAATATTCTAAGTCAAGTCTAACCCAACATTCCGTACAGTTGAATCAGTCCCCAAAGGCCCACGGCTGTAGCACGTACCGACCTTTAGATTCTTTATTCAATGTACACATCTCTATGTAATAGACAAGTATTTCTTATTTCGAAATCAAAGCCCTCGGGTGTAGCACGAACCGACAATGATTCAAAAATAAGAACTACTTTTCTACCATGTTGGAAGGCTATGACCGACACAAGCCCGTTGTATCATTGGCCAATTACTACTTGATATTATTTAATTTTAGAGGGATTATATTACGTTACAATCATAATCATATTATAAAGAGATTCTTCCTTTTAAATTAAATATTTCAAATCAATAATCAATAATCAGACGATTCCCAGATCGGGTGGAGCATTGTCAAGAGGCGTCTCTTAATAACCCTTTCTTACAGATAGAAATCTGTTGTTGACAGAATCATCCTTTCTCTCATATCGAAAATTCATATTCAATTACATGTTTCATAAACACAAGAATCTCATGATTGTATTCATAATATTATTATTAAGGTTATGAAACAATTTCACTATACTAGGTTGTCTAACAAACGCCTTATGTTTATTTAAGTTCACCTAAATCTATCATCGCATGATAAACTAAGCATATATCACATATATAAACATGAATAAACATCAAGGTAGGCATGTTACATCATCTAGCACATTCGTCTAAGCAATATACATCTCTATGTATCACATTAAGTATTTAAAAGCAATTTAAACAGCTAAAAACAGCTTAAAAACACTTCTGTTAGCTATAAACAGTTCAAAACAATTTCATAAAATATCATATAATATACCATTAGAAGCATCTCGAAAAGACGAATCCAACGGCACCAAAATCACCCCATTCTGAGCTTCCACGCGCCCGCACGCGCCGAAACAAACTTCCCCACGCGCCGACACGCGCACACACGCTGTCAGGCGCGTGTCTGACAATCAACCACGCGCTTCACGCGCCCCACGCGCCCTAACTCCTATGCTGACGTCAGCATGACGTCATCTGATGACGTCAGCATGACGTCACCAGCGCGTGTCTTCCACGCGTCGCGCGTGGCACGCCAGCGCGTGAGCCCCACGCGCGCGTGGTCAACGCGCGGTCCTTCGCCTGTTTTCGAACGTCGTCGTCTTCTCTCTCCTCTCATTGGACACCGTGCCGCCGTCTGATCTTTAATTGCTTTGCTTTGTCTTTAATTCCGTGCAACACATATAAACACACAGCAGAGTACAGACAATACAAAACAGGAGATGCAATATATATACTTACTAACAATTATATATATATGATTATTTAATACGAATTTAATTGCTAGAACTTCAAAAATTCATAATAAAAAATCTATACATCCTAAAATTATGAAAAAAATACCCAGACGATCTACAACACTTTTAGAACCCAGATCAACACTCAAAATTATTCTGAGAAACGATTTCTCATCAGACAAAATTAAACCATAATATAACTTGTAAAAATCATAATTAATTCATACAAGCACATAAAATTCTGAAATTTTTACCACAGATCTATATGCATACAACCTATGCTCTGATACCATTGTTGGATTTTTAATCGCAGCGGGGCGTGGCAAAATACTTTTACACACACAAAATCCAAATAAAAGCATATAAATCGTGAATAAAAATTCGAGGGATCGAATCTAACCTTTAAAAATAATTCGGAGACAACGATCAGAGATCCTTAGCAGTTGTTCCTCAAGTGTGAAGCACTCCACCGATATCCACCAAGAAAACGACTTTTAGGAGGAGGAGGAGGTGGAGAGAATTTGGTTTTATAAAACTTTTGGGTTTCTTGGGTTCGAATAAAATAGGGTCTATAATAGTGTATTTATAGGCAAAATTTTCAGCTGAAATTTTCCCATAAATATTATTATTATTATCCCATTTATTATTCACATTAATAATTAAAACACCTTTTAATTATTAATCCTTTTTCTAAACACTTTAGAAATAATTCTCTCTCTTGATTTAATTTCCAAAAATTAAATCCTTAATTAATAATATTAAGAACTTTTCTTAATTAATTTATAATCAATTAAATCTCATTTAATCAATTATTAAATTTGCCAATTAATTATTTATTTCATAAATAAATAATTATTAGCCATTATTAATTAATTCCTCCACCATAAAATCATTCTCTTTTTATGGTGTGACCCTGTAGGTTCAATATTAAGCCGGTAGTAGAAATAAATAATAATAAAACTATTTTTACCATTATTTATATAAATTCTCTAATTTATTAAATATGATTAATTAATTAATCACATTTATTCTACATCGTGAGTGATGCTTCTCAACATATCGCGACTATCCGGATAATATGAATTCACTGCTTAGAATACCAAGAACCTATCAGTGAATAGTTACCGTACAATAAACTCCTTCTACCCTACAATGTCTCGATTAAATACAAGGCATGGATCTCGTGTCAAGCCTATCTAATTCAATCACTTTGCTTACCATTTACTATGCGTAGTTCTATGCAAATTAGAAACTCCTTTCTAATTTCATTTACTCTGGCCAGAGATTCCTGAACTAGCATAAGTGGATCAGCCTTGAACATTCGCTTCCTTCACTGGAAGGGGTAGATCCTTTATTGATCATACACTATCTTCGTGTACAAATTCCTATACCCAGAAGAGCCCTAATAATTGTCCCTGGAGACTAAGAACTAAACCAAAGCATAGTTCAGTGTACACAAGATGACTATGATGACCTCAAGTCTAAGGATACTTGTACAACTATCACTTAGCGAACAACTGCTGACACGTGAGTGAACTCCATCAGTTGTTCAGCTAGGCGAGTCATATTCAGTGAACTTATTCTATAATAAGCACCTACATACTAGCTATAGTGTCACCACACAAATGTCTATGAGAACAGACATCCTTCATAATGAAGCAAGCATAGTATGTACCGATCTTTGCGGATTATTAATTACCAGTTAGTAATCCTATGACCAGGAACTATTTAAGTTTAGAGTTATCATCTTTTTAGGTCTCACTATTATGATCTCATCATAATCCATAAAAAGCTTTACTCTAAACTATGGTATATCTTATTTAAACACTTAAATAGATAAAGCCCGTAATAAAAACAAAACAAGTCTTTATTAATATCAATGAAATCAAAACAGATTACATAAAAGTTATTCCTAAATCCTAATACATGATTGGACTTAGGACATATTCCTTTCAACCTTTTCATCAGTTGCTATGGTCAAGTCCATCAGGATTTTGCTAGCAATAGCTGCTTACTACGACTATGAGATTTGGAAAATGTATGTCAAAACCGCTTTCTTAAATGGGAGCCTTGAAGAGGATGGTCTGCTAAGGGTTTTGTCGATCCCAAGTTTGCTAAGATGGTCTGTAAGCTTCTTTGATCTATTTATGGATTGAAACAAGCCTCAAGGAGATGGAATCGTCGTTTTGATTAAATAGTCAAAGAATTTGGCTTTATTCTAAATGAAGATGAACCATGTGTTTATAAGAAAGTTAGTGGGAGCCATATGGCATTCCTAGTACTATATGTAGATGACATATAACTAATAGGGAATGACATACCTTCTCTACAGGCTGTTAAGACTTGGTTGGAAATAGTTTCTCAATGAAGGACTTAGGCGATGTCACCTATATATTAGGGATCAAGATTTATAGAGATAGATCAAGGAAATTAATCGGCCTAAGTCAGCATACATACATTGATAAAGTATTGCATAGTTTTGGGATTCAAGAGGCAAAAAGTGGATATGTCCCAGTATCTCATAGGATATTGATCTCAAAAGACAACTGCCCTAAATCATTAGATGATAGTATGAGAAAAGTTCCAAATGCTTCGACAATTGGATCTATAATGTATGCGATGATATGTACTCGTCCTGATGTTTCGTATGCCTTGAGCATGACGAGCAGATACCAGTCTAATCCAAGTGAGGGTCACTAGACAGCTGTCAAGAATATTCTTATGTACTTGAAGAGGACTAAAGTTTCATTCTTGGAGTATGGCAGAGATGAGAAGCTGGTTGTAAAGGGTTACACTGATACCAGCTTCCAGACAGACATAGACGATTTAGTATCTCAGTCAGGTTTTGTGTATCACCTTAATGGAGGTGCTGTGAGATGTAAGAGTTTAAAGCAAAAGACAGTAGATGATTCTATAATGGAAGCTGAGTATATTGCTACCAGTGAAGCAGCCTAGGAAGCTGTTTGGATAGGGATATTCATATTGGGACTTGGTGTGCTTCCATCGATCACAGATCCAGTTGATCTTTACTGTGATAATAATGGAGCGATCGTGCAGGCTAAAGAACCAAGGTCCCATTCCCGGGCAAAGCATATACTTAGGAGATATCACCTTCTTCGAGAGATTAATGAAAGAGGAGATATACATATATGTAAAGTGCATACTGATGATAATGTTGCAGACCCACTGACTAAGGCTTTGTCGCAGCAAAAGCACGAAGGTCATACTAGTTCCATGGGTATTAGATACATGGGTGATTGGCTCTAGTGCAAGTGGGAGATTGTTAGTGTTTGTGCCCTAGAGACAACACTATTATGTTTATATTATGAAATATTTGAATTATTAATTATGATTCTAAGAATTATTCTTTAGTAAGTTATTATATCTTTATTTTCTGTGATAAAATGTTAGATTAATAAATGTCCTTGGAATATGATATGTAAATCTGTATCTCTAAGTACGTGACTTAGAAATGAGATTATGAGAATAATATTGATATTCTTAAAGGTCCCTAGTCAAGTATTATTGTTAAGGGATGATAATAAATATGTTGAGACTAGTGTATTTGTCGACTGATGATCACATCTCATTGATCATAGGTATGGTAATACTAAAGTCGAAACACAGGCACGTGTATTAAATACATGGTGCTGGATTGACCCGTTGTGAGATACTACATGTTTAAAGTGTCATAAGTTAATCTCACAGTGATAATGATGTATTGGTCCTTTGACCTGAAATCATTATATTTCTATACGAGAATTAATATACTTTGATACTATTGAAAGTTATCCTTGACCGGGTAATAGTAAAATTAGACATTGGGTATATTATGAATCGTATGAGAAATATGAATGATCTAGATGGGATTTATCCCTCCTTTATTAAAGGAGTGATATTGTTGGCCTCTTGATTGAGTAAGACTATAAAATGCATGGTCGTGCTCAAATAATGATTTTTTTAATAGTTTACTCATTGGTCAAGGAAAGAAGGATTAAACGCTTGCACAGGATGACACAATGCATGCGTCGAGTTTGATCTATAATATAAATCTAAAGGGATTATATTACATTGTACATTATTCAAGAAAGGTTTAATTGAATCACCAATTACTATTATTACTTAGGGAGAAATGATGTATTACTAGATTTCACTCATTGTTTATAATTTTATTATTAGAAAATAAAATTATTGCCAATGTAATAATAACCTAAAGGGTCACACACAAAGAACGTCTAAAACGGAGTGTTATTTAAATTATGAATTTAAATATTCTATTGTTAATTCAAATTTAATTATAAAATTAATTAAGTGAGACTTGATTAATTGTATATATATTAGAATTCGAATTTAATAATAATATGTTAGATATATTTGATAATGTCATGGCTAATATAATTTATGTTTAGATTTCAGATCTTACTTAACAGGACAAATCAGTACTTAACTGTTGATAAGTACTTATACTGGAAGTCAGGACTTAAGGATATCAGTACTTATATTATCAGGAGATAATCATCAAAAGTTAGATATCAGAACTTAAGTGTTGAAGGACGATCAGATAAGGACAGTAGCTGATTAATGGAAAGAAGATCAAGATAAACATAAGAAGAGATATGCATGAAGAAGGAGTTCCGTGAAGAATGGAATACTTGGAAGAAAAGATATCTGATTGATATATTTTAGGAAGCAGAATTATATTCCATATCAATTAGCGATTATCTTGTAACTGTGTAGTATATAAACACAGACATAGGGTTTACACTACAAGTTTTATCATATTCGAGAAGATTATTCATTGTAACCCTAGCAGCTCTCGTGATATTTGTTCATCACTGAGAGGTAACAGTTCCATACTGTAACAGAGTTTATTGTTTCAATAAAGTTTGTTTTCTGTTACTTAAGATATTAAAGTTCGATTTGATTGTATTATACACTGTATTCACCCCCTCTACAGTGTATGTGACCTAACAAGTGGTATCAGAGCCTATCTGTTAACACACATACAGTTAAAGATCCAAACACAATCATGTCTGACACAGAAACTCCAACTAAGCCTACCAAAACTGAGGAACCACCAAAGACACAAATTCAGAGTCGGTATGAGACCATCAGAGTTCCCATACTGAGACCATCTGAATATCCCATATGGAAGGTGAGAATGACCATGTTCCTGGAAGCAACAGATCCAGAATACCTTGATAGAATCAAGGAAGGGCCTCACAAACCAACCAAGCTTGTTGTTGCAGTTGCAGGTGAAGCAGCAAAGACTGTACCAAAGGAAAAGAGTGATTATACTGCTGAAGATATAACATCAATTGCTAAGGATGCTAAGGTACGACACTTACTGCATAGTGCCATTGATAATGTAATGTCAAACAAGATAATCAACTGCAAGACTGCTAAGGAGATATGGGATGCTCTGGAAACAAGATGTCAGGGAACTGACACAATTAAAAAGAACAGGAAGACAATACTCACTCAAGAGTATGAACACTTTGACTCAAAGACTAATGAGTCATTGAATGATCTATATGATAGATTTGTCATACTTTTGAATGATTTGTCATTGGTTGATAAAGAGTATGATCTTGAAGATTCAAACCTTAAATTCCTGTTAGCTCTTCCTGAATGCTGGGATTTGAAGGGAACAACAATAAGAGACAACTACAATCTTGATGAAACAACTCTTGATAAAATCTATGGAATGCTCAAGACTCATGAACTTGAGATGGAATAAAGAAGTAAGAGGAAAGGAGGAAAGTCAAGGACAGTTGCTCTTAAGGCTGAAGAAGAATCCCCCAAAGCAGCTTCCTCAAGGAAAGACAAGGGTAAAGCTCTTTACATAAAGTCTGATACTGAGTCATTAAGTTCTGAAAGTGATGATGACTCAGATTCTGAAAGCTTGCCTGAGACTGATGCTGATGAGGAGATGATGAAGCTATGTGCTCTTATGGTGAAAGGAATCACAAAGATTGCATACCAGAAGTTCAGGAAGGGAAAGAAGTTTTCCAAGAAAGGCATAAGTTCTGATAAGAAGAATTTCAGAAGATCAGAAGGCAGAGGAGGAAAGTCTGACAGAGGAGATTATAGCAATGTTAAATGCTATAACTGTGGTGAGAAAGGCCACATATCTCCTGATTGCAAGAAGGTAAAGGGTGACAAAGGCAAGGCTCTTGTCACAAAGCAGAAAAGCTGGACAGACACCTCAGACTCTGAAAGTGAGGAAAACTATGCATTGATGGCAAATGCTGATAAAGAAAGTGCTGAGAGCAGTTTTGAAGCTGCTGAAACAAAGGTACCTCAGACTACTTATGCTTTTCATACTGATGATATTAATGAGTTGAGAAGATATCTTAAAACCATGTTTGTTAGTTATAGAAATCAAACTTTAACATGTGAAAGATTAACTTCTGAAAATCTTGCTTTTAAGAAAAGAAATGATTTCTTAGAAAAAGAGTTAGTTATGTTCCATCAAACTCAGAAGGATAGAGATGATGCTTTTTATGTTAGGGATGAAGTGCTAAAAATGAATGAATCTCTAAAAACTGAGTTAGAAAAGGAAAGAGAGATTATCAGGACTTGGACTAACTCTGGCAAAATAACTCAAAATCTGCTAAGTAGTGGAAACTGGAAAGAGGGCTTAGGATATGGAGAGGATAAGAATGATAAAGGAACTGAAGAAATTAAGCCTGTTATTAAGCAAAAGCCAAAGTTAAAACCTGTTAAGTTTGTAACTGTAAAGTCTGAAAATAAGAAATCAGAAGTTAAAGAGGAATTAACTTCTGACAAACTAAAACAGGAAAAGACAGCTGAAGTAAACATAGGCTTAATGACAAAGAAGCAGCTTAAGCATAAGCTGAAAGATGTTAAGAATACAAACAAGGTAAAATCACCTAGGAAAAATAGGAATGGAAAGGAAGGTGTGAATAAAAGCAATGATTATAAACCTGTTCCTGATGCTCCTAGGAAAACATGTCATAACTGTGGAAGTTCTAATCATCTGGCTTCTTTTTGCAGGAAGAATAAGAATATTAACTCCTTACCTTCAAAATCAGGAGTTAAGAGTCAGTCTGTTAGATACAAACCACAAAATCCTTGTTTTCATTGTGGTAGTTTATGGCATTCCATTTATACTTGTAAGGAATATCATAGTTTGTACCATGATTATTATCAAATAAAACCTTCTTTGAAGAAAGTTTCCATTGTTCCTTCTAGTGTAAATTATGATTCAAAGTCTGATAATGTAAGTTCTGACAAGAAAAATGTTAACATAAACTCTGATGCGAAATCCGCTGCAAATGTTAACAAACTTAATAAGACCAAAGGATCCAAGCAAGTCTGGGTCCTTAAAACTAATAATTAGTGGTCTTTGTGATTGCAGGGCAACAGGAAAAATATTCTAGTTCTGGATAGTGGATGTTCAGGACATATGACTGGAAATAAGGCCCTGCTATCAGACTTTGTGGAGAAAGCTGGCCCAAGTGTTTCCTATGGAGATGGCAACATTGGAAAAACATTGGGATATGGCAATATCAATCTTGGGAATGTCATAATTAAAGATGTAGCTCTGGTCTCAGGACTTAAACACAATCTGCTGAGTATAAGTCAAATCTGTGATAGAGGTTATCATGTTGATTTCTTTGAAGAACACTGTGAAATTGTGAGTAAATCTAAAGGCAAAGTTATTCTGAAAGGATACAGGCGTGGTAACATTTATGAAGCTAAGCTTTCAACAAGTACTGATGGTTCTGCAATTTGTCTGATGAGTAGAGCATCAATTGAAGAAAGCTGGAATTGGCACAAGAAACTCTCTCATTTAAATTTCAACAATATAAATGAACTGGTCAAGAAAGATCTTGTGAGAGGATTGCCAAAGTCAGTATTTGCTCCTGATGGTCTTTGTGATTCATGTCAGAAGGCCAACCAAAGAAAATCTTCCTTCAAGAGCAAGACTGAATCATCAATTCTTGAGCCTTATCATCTACTACATGTTGATCTATTTGGTCCAGTAAATGTCATGTCTATTGCAAAGAAAAAATATGCGTTGGTCATAGTGGATGAGTTCACCAGATACACGGGTGTATTTCTTGCACACAAAAAGTGAAACTGCATCTATCTTGATTGATCATGTCAAACGTCTGGATAAATTGGTCAAAGATTCTGTGAAAATCTTAAGGAGTGATAATGGCAATGAGTTCAAGAATTTGATAATGGAAGAGTTCTGCAAAAACCATGGAATAAAGCAGGAATTTTCTGCTCCTGGAACTCCACAGCAAAATGGAGTTGTTGAAAGGAAGAATAGAACTCTCATTGAAGCTGCACGAACTATGCTTGAAGAAGCAAAGCTTCCAACTTATTTCTGGGCTGAAGCTGTGCAGACTGCTTGTTTTACTCAAAATGCAACACTTATTAACAAGCATGGAAAAACACCATATGAGATGGTGAAGAAAAAGAAGCCAAATCTGAAGTACTTTCATGTATTTGGATGCAAGTGTTTTGTTCTCAAGACTCATCCTGAACAGCTATCCAAGTTTGATCTAAAAGCTGATGAAGGAATCTTTGTTGGATATCCACTTTCCACAAAAGCCTTCAGAGTCTATAATTTGAGAACAAAAGTGGTCATGGAATCTATCAATGTCTCTTTTGATGACAAGAAGATTACTGGTCTTGAAGATTTCATTGATCATGATCAGCTGAGATTTGAAAATGAAGACTCAAATTCTGATACTGAAAATCCTGACAGTCTAAGTCCTGATATTGTAAACTCTGATGGATTAAACTCTGATGTTATTGAAACTGTGGTGACTACGTCAAAGGAAGATGCACCAATGCAGGGGGAGCATACTCAAGATCCTACCACATCTCAAGAAACATCAAAACATACATCCGGCTCTTCAAGTTCTGATTCGTCAAGTTCAGATAAGCCAAATTCTGATAGTGCTAAAAATCTAAATTCTGAAGAATCCAACTCAGAGAGCATAGTTTCAGGGGGAGCATCAGAAAATGAAAATGAAGACAGCATGGATCATGGGGATCCAGTTCTAGAGAAAACCTTCCATCTGCAAGGAAGTGGATAAAGTCACATACACCTGATTTGATAATTGGAAATCCTGATGCAGGTGTCAGAACTAGAACAGGTACTTCAAATGAATGTCTTTACAATTCTTTTCTCTCTCAGACTGAGCCAAAGAAAGTGGAAGAAGCTCTTCAAGATGCTGATTGGGTGCAAGCAATGCAGGAAGAGTTAAATGAATTTGAAAGAAACAAAGTCTGGACCCTAGTGCCAAGACCAAAGAATAGATATGTTGTTGGTACAAAGTGGGTATTCAGAAACAAAACTGACAGTGATGGCATAATTACAAGGAATAAGGCAAGGTTTGTTGCAAAAGGATATTCTCAACAGGAGGGAATTTACTATGATGAAACATTTGCACCAGTTGCTAGGTTAGAAGCCATAAGGATATTTTTGGCTTATGCTGCTCACAAAAAGTTTATTGTCTTTCAAATGGATGTGAAAAGTGCTTTTCTCAATAGAGAATTGGAGGAGGAAGTATATGTTGAACAACCTCCAGGCTTTGTAGATTCCAAACATCCAGATTATGTCTACAGGCTTGATAAAGCACTTTATGGACTTAAGCAAGCTCCTAGAGCATGGTATGAGACTTTAGCTCAGTTTCTTCTGGAAAGTGGATTCAACAGAGGAACAATAGACAAAACACTGTTCTACCTCAACCATGGAAAGGACTTACTTCTCGTCCAGATTTATGTTGATGATATCATTTTTGGGTCTACAAATGACAAACTTTGCAAGAATTTTACCAAACTGATGTAGTCAAGATATCAGATGAGTATGATGGGGGAACTTAGCTATTTTCTGGGCCTTCAAGTCAAGCAGAATGAAGAAGGCACTTTTATTTGTCAAACTAAGTACACCAAAAACTTGCTAAAGAAATTCGGAATGCAAGATTGTTCAAGTGCATCCACTCCCATGGCCACTGCAATAAAACTGGATACGGATACTGGTAAATCAATAGATATTACTGATTATAGAGGTATGATTGGCTCTCTACTCTATCTAACTGCTAGTAGACCTGATATCATGTATGCTACCTGTCTTTGTACAAGATTTCAAGCAGATCCAAGAGAACCTCACTTAACAGCTGTGAAAAGAATTTTTATGTATCTTAAAGGAACAGCTGATCTGGGATTGTGGTATCCTAGAGAATCAGATTTTAAACTAATAGGTTACTCAGATGCAGATTTTGCAGGTTGCAAAATTGACAGGAAAAGCACAAGTGGAAGCTGCCAATTTCTTGGAGGAAGATTGGTTTCTTGGTTCAGCAAGAAACAAAAGTCAATTTCCACATCAACTGCAGAAGCAGAGTATATTTCTGCAGGAAGCTGTTGTGCACAGATTCTTTGGATAAAGAATCAGTTACTGGATTATGGGTTAACATATTTCAAAATCCCTATTTACTGTGATAATCAAAGTGCTATTGCTATGACAGGTAATCCAGTTCAACACTCTATGACAAAGCACATCAGCATCAGGTACCAATTCATAAGGGAATATGTGGATGAAGTTACAGTGGAATTGCACTTTGTTCCAACAGATCAACAACTAGTAGATATCTTCACAAAACCACTGTGTGAAGCCACTTTTACAAGATTGGTAAATGAACTTGGAATGGTTTCAGGTTCTTTTTCTAAATCTGTCTAGTTTTGTTCTGTTTCATTAGACTTTATGATCAGTATTTACAGAATGTAATCTCTTTGTGTATTCTGTGATTAATTGAAATATGCGTTCAAGTACTGATTGTTGTCTGATATATGTTTCTAAACTCTAATACGTGATATGTCTGTTTAAGTAACTATTCAATCCTATGAGGATAACTGTGCTAGATACTGACCTAGTAGTCTTCAATAAACAAATGATCCAATGTATGAAGTAATTATTTCTGTGGATATCTTATGACACAAGCAAATTTTGATAATTGAGCTTAGTTGAGTTTACTTTGTTTATCTTATTACTAAGTCACAAATTAAAATAATGCTACTCATCTGTTAAGTTCTGATACTAGTAAATCTGCTGAATGTACTAAGTGCTGATAAACCTCAATTATCAAAAGAAAAAGCAAAAAGATCAAAGAATAAAATCAGGTACTCCTTTGAGATCTAGAGTAAACATGTGGAAGGGACGACCCAAGTGCATTACTGGTATTAAGTAAATATGCATTAGAAAAGTGCTTTATATTTTCTTGGTGACTTTTCACACTCTATGATTACTTGAGAAATACTCTGATAATAGCATAAATTCTGATAAGCAGTCGTGACTCACTTACACTGAGAAGCCACTGTAAAATAGAATTTAAAAAGATGCATAAAATTAGCACAAAACAGTTGAGGTGGACTCAAGCATGAACTCATTCATCAGTAGGTTTCAGGATAATGACAGCTCTTTAGCAAAATTTTAGTTATGCCTTATTTCTAAGATGTACTGAAGTGAATCAGACTTTACTCCTTGTCTGAAATTTAGCTTAATGCACACACTAATCACTCCATCTGAATGATGAAAATTACTGTGGTGGTCTATGTTGTTTTAGATAAACAGTCATTGTGTCATTTTGCACTAACTCTGAGGACAAGTTCTGGTTGCATATTCTGACGATTAAGTTCTGAAGAGTATAACTCAGAACTTGTATGTGGATTTACTCAGATAGGCATTCCTTTTTCGAGTTAAGAAATTATGTTCTGATGACTGTTAAGTTCTGATATAAGTCTAAGTTCTGATATTATAGTCTAATTCTTTACTTGACTTCTCTGTGGATAAAATTTGATAACAGTCTCGGTTCAAACTAGAATATGTTGAAGTGGAAGATTAATAGTCATTATGGTTAGGGTTAATGGTATTCGTACTTGAACAGTCCACTTTTACTTGTTTCTTGTGCGCATTCAACCATGTTTTCTCCTTCCAATAAATGTTATTCTTTTTCCAAGTCTGGGGAGACGAGGTAGAATTAATTCTACCTGTCAGCATTAAATACTTTTACGTCTCCTGGCATTCTCTTGCCTATATAAGCAGCCACTTCACATCAGCCTTCCCATCAAATTCTTTCTCACAAACTTACCTTCATACTTTTCTTTTCAAAAACACAATGGTCAGATACAACATGTTTTTGAACTACCAAAACTTCAATATGGAGCTAAGTTATGCCGACTGGCAGCAGGAATGGCACGTCACGGCCATTCCTGAGGAGATATGGGACTCTGTCCCACAGGAGGTACTAACCCACCTTCTGTTCTTTTATATGGATTACCATCGCCATCTGGAGTGATTGGAGGAGGAAAGGCTGGAAGCTCTCCGCCAACAAGAGCGAATCATCCAACTCGCCATTCTGTTTGTCGAGAGTAGGAAGAAGAAATGATTTAATCTCGTCTTCTTCCTATTTTTCTTCATCATCAGCCTTGCCCTGCTTCTTGAGCTAGGACTAAGGCTGTTGATGTTAGGTTTAGTGGCTTAGGGAAATCTTGTATAAGTACTGATGTAATTTCAATTTCATGAATGTATTCTCTTGATATAATAATGAAATTTGTTTTTATTTCAAGATTTTGTCTCTAAGTTATTTTGTAATGCATTGATAAATCCTGATAATTATTCATATTCTGAAGACCATATAAATTCTATTTTAATTTAAGTTCTGATTTTCCTTTATCAGTACTTACTCATATAATTTATCTTGGTCACTTTAACTTGATTTCTTTTCAGAATATTAATGTTGCAGTGAAAATTAATTAAATCAGTGGGAACGGTTTCATATTTGAATTAAAACTGTTTCACCTTGATTAATGGAATATCTGGGTAAGTGGAACGGTTTTTCCTTGAAAACGGGCAAGTGGGCAAGTAATGATTACTGTTTTCTCGCGCCCAGTAACTATCCGTTATTACTGCATGTCTGACAGGTGTCCAACGGTAACATTTTTTTTTCAGAGTATAAGTACGACAGAGAGAGGATTTCTTTAATCTTTTATTTCTTTCATACTTTTTCTCTCTACTTGCTTTTACTCTCTTTCTCTCTTCTTCTCACGTTGGTTTTTCATACAGACATTTTATCAAACACCTAACAGGCACTTTTAAATCTCAATTTTTCACATGGCACCTAAGGATTTAATCATTGATGGAGCTAAGTTTGTTCCAAACAACTATGCTGCAATTCTTGATCATACTGAAGCTCCATCTGAATTGCATTTTGTGCAAGATCTTCTTGCACACAGTGAGATTGGGTATGCATTAACTCAGCCTTCAGTCTTTTCGAGCCAACAAGTTCTGACGTTTTGGCGGACTGGGCACTTTGATGATGGTGGTAGACATGGCACTCCTAGTATTGTTTTCGAAGTGGGTGATTCTTCTTATGTAGTTACTCCTGGTACAATACACAAGGCTCTACATCTCCCAGAAGGTTGCACCTTTTCAATTCCAGAAGAATCAGCTCTTCAGGAGTTAATGGAAAATTTGGGGTATGAAAAGAGTTTGGCAAAACTTGGGCAGTTGAAATGGGCTCATATCAGACGAGAATGGAACTTCTTCTTCGACTGCATCACTAAAGCTTTTGGGAATAAATGTTCGAATTTTGATGATATCCCAATTCTGAGTCAGCACATCGGGTATGCTATTATACATCAAACTCATTTTGATTTTGCAACTGGTATAATTGGTTTTACTGGGGATAGGATGACAGAGGATAGGAATGTTATCTATTTTTCTAGATTCTGTCAACTTATTTATACTTTTTGTACTGATAAACCTCAATTATTCAGTTCCTCAACCCCACCTTTTAAAGTTGCAAAACGCTACTTTAATGACCTGGTAAATGCTGACACTAAGAAATCAGTGGTTAGACCATTACAGATTCCTCAGTCTGTAAAACAGATCCTAGTAAATGTTGATCTTGATACTTATAGATCTGTTTACTCTGATGTCCAACCAACAACAAACACTCAAAAACCATCATCCTCAGCACCTACCACTCATTCTACTCAACCTACCCTCAGGAAATATCTCAAATCCTATCTCCACTTCACAGACTGATCAACCCTCATCCTCAGCACCTACTGTGAAGCCTTCATCCTCCAAGCCAAAGAGGACAAAGACTGTTCCTCAAACACCTCAAAAGAGAAGGAGGATTGCCTTGAGAGATGAATCTGATACTGAGGACCAGGTTCCTTCTTCAGAACCTGTTGTAAGTGAAGCTGAGAAAGAGACCTCTCAAAAGGATTCTGGAATTGGGAGATCTAGGCTTCTCAAAAGGCTTAGAAGAATGACAGTTCCTGAAACTCCCAAGGAATCCAAATCAACAACGAGATACAAGAAATAGAGGGCAAAAAGGCCAGTTTCAGATGATGAAGAGGAAGCAGCTAAGGAAGGGGATCAGGAATCTCTGATCTCACAAGACAAGGAATTTGCTCCAGTCACTTCTTCTCCATCAACTCCATCTAAGGAAGCTGTTTCTGAAAAGGCTAACACACCTTCTGTGTCTCCTGTTCATCCAGGCACAAGTGCTGATATTGATGTTCAAAACTTGGTTGTGCCTGAAGTAATTCTCTTAGAAGCTCCAACAGCAACTAATCCTTCCACAACACCTGTTACTGATGTTGTTCAAACTCCAGAGTTATCTACAACACCTTCTCTGCATCAAGATGCTGATGATCAGACTTTAGGTGAGCATCAGGATATGGTTGTTGATCAGAACTTAGAACCAGATCAGCAATTATAGGATGCTGAAGCCTCCATTGCTACTCACACTGTTATTTTATCAGAGGATACTGATTCTGTAAGTTCTGATGCTGCAAATGCTGGAGATACTGGTGATGCTGCTCCAACTGCGGATGCTGATGCAGCAGGTCCTTCAGGACATGTTCCTCAACAAACTATTCTTAAGTCTGAACTTATTAAGAAGTTTGTTACCAGAGAAGCACCAGTACCTTGAAGTGAAACTCCTGCAGGACAGGAGTGGACTAAGGAATGGAATTCAGTTTCATGTGTTCCAACTGAAAAGCATCTTGCTAAGCACTTGACTAAAGCTGATGAAATGTTAAATTCTGATGATTTCAAAACCCAGCTTAGAGTCACTGCATTGAGTACTAAACATCTACAAGGTCTTCACTCAACTACTCATGCAGAGCTACACAAGATTCAGGAAGAATTTATCAAACAGGATCAAGTTTGGAAAATTGATAAGAAAAAGTTCTTCCAACCTACCTTTGACAGGATTGCTTATATTGAGAAGACTCAAGATCATCAACAAGCTCAGATTGATGATATTCTGAAAAATCAAGCTTCTCAGCAATCACAACTGACTGAAATCCAATCCTCAGTGGAATTGCTTATCTCTCTTCTACTACCTGCTGATGCCAAAAAGGGGGAGAAAGTAATTAAGTCCAAATGCAAGACTGACAAGACACTGACAGGGAAGGATGATGAAAAAGATGATCAAGGAAACCCTGGAATGGGTAGAGGTCATAGTCAAGGTAGAAGATTCACATCAAGAAAAGCTGAAATCACAAGTCAGAGGACAAGTTCTGATACTGGGAAAAGAATAAGTTCTGCTGCTGGTAAAAGGATAAGTTCTGATGAACTTTTAGATCTTGATGAGGAAATGTCAAGACAATTATTTCTTCAGGAAAATCCAGGAATGGACTTGGAAAGTTTAATGGAAGAAGAAGCCAGACTTAAATCAGAGAAAGTCACATCTAAATCTGAAGCTTCTGGTAAAAACCCACTTCCAAAACTCAAAGGCATTGTGATCAAAGAAAGGACACATACTGAAGCAACATTGGCTA
This sequence comes from Apium graveolens, assembly GCF_009905375.1. NCBI lineage: Eukaryota > Viridiplantae > Streptophyta > Magnoliopsida > Apiales > Apiaceae > Apium > Apium graveolens. The sequence continues at coordinate 34,594,073 of NC_133657.1, read as the reverse complement.
GATCACAACCGCAGATAGATCCAAGATCCAAGGGTAAAGAAAAGGTTGGTGAACCTATTAAGGTTTATATGCCTCCTGAGGATGAAGAAATTACTGATGAAAAGGATAATCTTGCTCTGACTTCAAGAAAAGTTCTTAAAACAACCTCTGACATGGCTCAAGTTATTCAGAGTCAAGAAATTGTAAATTCTGATATTCAGAAGAAGTAAGTAACCTCTGACATAGCTCAAGTTAACTTGATATCAGAAGATGGACCAAAGACACTCTTACCAGGATTCACTAAAGCAAAACAGACTCAATCTTTGAAGACTACTGTAAGTGGTTTTGAAGCAAGAGTAGTTATTGGAAAGGAAGCAAGAGATAAAACTGGATTGGGAAGTGCTGATGAAAGAAGAATACATAACACTACCAATGATCCAACTTCCTTGAGTGAACCAGGTATTGGAGCAACTCCTAAGAGATTGAATCAACTGGAATCTGTACAGATGGTTTACCATACCTACTAGAAAGAATACATCTTGTTGTATTTCATGACAGATGGTAGGGTTTATCATATAAGACAAAATGCCATTCCATTGAAGTATTTTGAAGAATTGGAGCATGTACTATTCTTACTTTAAGTGGATGACAGAATAACAGGAACTGCTGCAAACTATTTGAAAGAACAGATTCAGAGACAGAAAAGGCTTTATTCTGTTAAGTCTGACAACACATACGTTCCAAAGTACAGAGATCACAATGGTGATATAGTTGAAATGAAGCCCAACACTGCTAAGATTATAACTACCTTTCTGGGGTACAGGGCTGTTGAATTCAATCTTGAGTCTGATAAAGCTTATTTGATCAGACTGGATCAGGATATAAGAAAAGCAAAGATCAATGATCTCAGAGCTACAATCTTTCAAATTGGTGAAGATACTGCAGAGCTTAAAGATGCCAAAAGGAGAATGATTGATGAACTCAGATATGCTGAGAGATGTTTGTTAAAGAATTATCTCAGAACAACTCCTGACATCAGAGAGATCAGATGATGAAGCCAAGTCGAAGATCTACAACTGCTTAAATTCTGATATTTGTACAGACTGAAGTTGTTATCAGAAGTTGAATATTGGTAAAGCTTTAAGGACTGTAAGTTGTAGTTATCTAGTCTAATTCTCATGCATTTGTACTTAATGTTTTTGACATCATTAAATATCTGTTAAACTTGTATATTATGCTAATTTACAAGTTGGGGGAGATTGTTAGATATATTTGATAATGTCATGGCTAATATAATTTATGTTTAGATTTCAGATCTTACTTAACAGGACAAATCAGTACTTAACCGTTGATCAGTACTTATACTGGAAGTCAGGACTTAAGGATATCAGTACTAATATTATCAGGAGATAATCATCAGAAGTTAGATATCAGAACTTAAGTGCTGAAGGACGATCAGATAAGGACAGTAGCTGATTAAAGGAAAGAAGATCAAGATAAACATAAGAAGAGATATGCATGAAGAAGGAGTTCCGTGAAGAATGGAATACTTGGAAGAAAAGATATCTGATTGATATATTTTAGGAAGCAGAATTATATTCCATATCAATTAGCGATTATCTTGTAACTGTGTAGTATATAAACACAGACATAGGGTTTACACTACAAGTGTTATCATATTCGAGAAGATTATTCATTGTAACCCTAGCAGCTCTCGTGATATTTGTTCATCACTGAGAGGTAACAGTTCCATACTGTAACAGAGTTTATTGTTTCAATAAAGTTTGTTTTCTGTTACTTAAGATATTAAAGTTCGATTTGATTGTATTATACACTGTATTCACCCCCTCTACAGTGTGTGTGACCTAACATAATATAAACCCAAAATCAGAATTGGTCCTTTTAGAAGCCCATTAAGATTAGGGTTAGGCCCAAATCCTCTCTCCCTATATGTACATTAAGATGTATATATTTTTAGGGTTTAGTTGACACATCACATTTTTGAGAAAACCCTAGATGCTCTACATGTTAGAGAGGCTAGAGAGAGAGAGAGAGAGAAAAGAGGCAACCAAATCGGCTAGTACCGGATCCGGTGATCGTTGGACGATCGGGCGTTTGTGTGGATACCTTGGAGAGCAGATCTTCGAAAGGAGGGCTGCTGTGTTGGTTCATCAAGATCTGTACATTCATCACAATTAGAAGGAAAGCTTTATTAAGGTAAAGATCTAATCTCCGAATTAAATGACTTTTTTTGCATGGATCCTGCGTTTGGGGTTTCATTTTTCATATTTATTTTTGATTTTTCCGTTGCGTTTGTGTCATGAATCCCAACATAAAGGCCCTCACCACAAAATCAAACACAAAGGACCATTCCTTCCTTAAGTTAGTCTTGTGTAAACTAGACAAGTTGATTCTTCCACCATAGTTGATGAAGTCCATAAACTCAGTCAGTTCATCAGGAGTTGCACCTCCATCAAGTTTGCAGTTGGCAACCCCAAAGCTCTATTCACATCTAGCTCATTGAACTCTATTTGTTGGCCTCCAATTGTAACAACCCAAATCCGGGGTCAAGATTTGGTGTCACGAAACAATCTTTACATACAATAAAAGAATATTCAATTAACCCCTTGAATCCGGATCGTTTACAGGTTATGGTATGAAACAAGAATCTAACCTTCTATGATTCACAACAACTATAATACAAGTGTAAATACCTTTAAACTAATGCTCCTATCATATTCTTCTAACATCTTCAACCTCTCGCAGAGGAAATTTCTCTAACTTCTGCTATCTATCAAAGCTTTTCACTCTTACTCTTATCTGTTTCTGGGAGAAATAAGAATTTCAAAGGAAGAGTGAGCCAAAAATGCCCAGCAAGTATATAATTTGAGTCTCAAGCATTAATATCAACGGAAAATTTCCACACAAAATCTTTAAATAATTTTTTTTAAACAATTCTATTTATTTGAGAGTGTTGAGCGAATAAACATTGGCTGTTACCAGCCTTTAATTATAAATCCAAAAATGACAAGCGATTCCCAGATTCATCTCCTGAATCAGGCTTTTGTCCGGTTTTTGGACTCATAAAACTTTTCGAGAAAGAATGTCGTTAATGGCGATCAACAACGAATTAGACTGGACACTAGTTCACATCTATATCCTGTTGATCAGTCAGGATACAGTGCAGATCTATACTTACATGTATAGATCCAGTCGGGTAACCAGGCACTACGGCCCATCTCAAGGCACCAGTCATGTCCCGGTCCTTAGGATTAAGTAAAACTTAATCCCTCACATCATCATTATCCATCCCGTGGAGTAGTTTGATGTCAAATCATTTTGAATTCAAAATATCCCAATTCAGGGTTCGCAAATAACTCGAAAGAATGGGTATTTGCTCAAGAGAGCAATCGAATTATAGGAACAATAATGAAAAGAACATGCATAATAAAAGTAATTGCAATTATGGTTTGCATCTTCAAGGCTCAGTTCAGTATTTATTTTCGGAAAATACGTATACCCGTTGTTTTGAAAAACAGGGCAATCGATTATTTATAAATTATTTTGTCTCAATCACATTTAAGTTCATATAATATAATTATATATGGTTATTCGATGTCTCCGATAATTATAGGTTACATTCCCGTATTTTCAGAATTAATTTCCCAAAAATCGGGTAGCGTCTCCTTTGTTTATCGGCCTACCCGTCGAACAATTCGACGTTAATCATAATCAACAACAACAACATCCAATCCAATTTGCAATCCCAAACACCAGTGCAACTTTAATTATTAATTATTATCCGTTTTCATTTCGTAATTAATTTTTATCAATTAATTTTATTTAATTATAATTTATATCAATTTAGGACTCTGAACATTTCATCACGGTCCACCGTTGACTCACCGAAGTTCATCGTCAACGGCAGTAAAATTCACGGGTTCCCGTAATACCGGGCATCCTACGTAAATTTCACCGATTAATTAATAATTGTTTCCGCACGATAAATTTTATTTCACGGTAATTATTCAAGTTATTATCCTGCAGAAAATAAAAGAATTAAATCAATAAATTTTTTCCAATATCCAGAAATTAAATTCGAATTGCTTCGAATTAAGCGAATCGAATCAGGTAGCCACACAGAGAACACGCGCCTACGCGCTGCCAAAATAAGAAGAGGTCGCCTCGCCGGAACTAGACCGGCAGCAACCCACAACAACAACAACGCTACAACACATGCAGCCACACACACAATTACATACATGAAACACACACACACGGGATATACACACACGAAATGCACACACAAATATAATTATATGTATATACATATCGATTTGAACAGACGAAGCAAAAGGGTTCCCCGGCAAGAAAACCCAGCTCGACTTACCGAAAACAGAGGTGAAATCGGGAGGAAAAGGAACGACAGAGAGAGAAGATATGAAAGAGATTAAAGAGAGAGAGAAGGGAATTTGAGTGAGAATCAGAGAGATGGAGAAAGAGAGAGATTGACATGGGTGAGAGATAACCCGAGAGAGAGGGGGAGAGGCGGCGAGGTCGAGGGAAGGGGGGGGTGCAGGGTAGAATTAGGTTTATCTTTTTATTTATTACTTTATTCCCGTTTTTATCCCTTTTTGTACCGTAATTTAGGAATTGAACGAGTATTTAATGGGTAAAATAATTCGAAATTTACAAAAATAATTTCTTTAAAAATCTCGAAATAATTAGGAGTTAATAAAATTAAATTTGCAAATTTTTTTAAATAATTTTTATAAGGCGCATTGGACGTGAATTTTACGATTTTAAGAATACACACGCGGTTAAATAAAAGCCAGAAAAATTTTCGAGGTAATTTTAAAATTCTTGAAATATTCCAAACTTAATAAAATAAAATTTTTGTGATTTTTAAATCATTCTGGAATTAAATATTGATTTTATAATTTAATGAAGTCAGAAAATTATTTAAAATTGAATAATTAATAAAATATTAATTTCTAAATTTTATAAACCCCTAAAAATAATAAATAAAATTATAGAACAACAAAAATAATTTTAGAAATAACTTTAACATTTATAAGGATAAATATTCAATAAAATCAATTTAAAAATGAATTAAGTTCATAAAACTCGATAATTAACTATGAAATTAATCTTCTCATCCAACAAATCACAATCAATTAATAATACAGCAATACATAGCTTACATAACCATCACATAATTTATTTGTTTAATAATTTGATAATTACCTTTACATATCGGATCCGAAAATATGTTACTTAGCCGCTATGTAACTAAATAACGATACAATTTTATAACCAGATTTGGATAATTATCAAAAAAGGGCCTTTTATAAAACACTTTATACGAAAATAAGGTGATTATATCTCGCCTTTTGAGAATATGGATTCTTATCGATTTATAAAATGATTAGCGTATCGATAAATTCACGTCGGGACTCGTACGGATCAAACCGTACCCCGGATCGAAAAAGTCAAAACATAAAAAGTGTTCAGAATTATCAGATTAGGTTAGGAAGGAGTTTTCGGAAGAGTTTCAGGTTATAAAAACGCAAAAACGGTTGAAGTGGGATGGTTTCTGATTTTAAAAAGTAATTTTATAATTATGTAAAATTAATCATTATTAATTCTATAAATTTTTATAAAATCATACAACAATCCAAATATTACCAGAAAATACCAAAATTATCTACATTTAATTCTGGATAATTTAAAATTAAAATATCCAAATTTCATCAAAAATAAACATCCAAATATTATTATCCATCATCAAATAATTCATGAAATTTCATATAAAAATCACATAATAATTATTTATTGATAAAAATAATTACATAATATTTCCCGGACGTCACATCCTTCCCCCTTAAAAGGATTCTGTCCTCAGAATCATGCTAAGGAATATACCATGATATATCTTATTTAAAATTTCTCAGAACTCATCACTTTAATCACTATTCAACGGTCCCCTACCGTCATCAAATTTATCAGGTACCCACGAACCTGAATCACATTTCCATTTCATACATATGGAGCTAAATCACTCTTCCTGGTCACACATATGAACGTCTTATGAACTCGTTTTACCTGTGACAACAAGACCAACTCATTCACAATCATTCTATTTACCTCATTATTTCAAAGGACTAACTTAATTTACACTAACCTTCTTTTCTTTCTAATTATAATAGTTCGTGTTCATGAACTTTCTATTTTCACTGACTGTTCTACTTTACTTTTCATGTCTCCTTCTGTTGGGGTAGTCTGGACTATGATCATTTTCAATCGTATTCGAGAATCTTTACTCGATCTTTTGTATTTCCCATATGTCTGCATCCGATATATTGAGCTCATGGCGTCTGATGCTTCCAAACGTTCTAATTCTATTCAAAAGCTAAAATTTAAAGGAAAATTTCGGCAATTACATTTTAACTCACCACTTGGTAGTATACTTCAGTTTCTTCTCAACCACTATCAAGTATATTCATCGAGCGAGAATCCTTTACTATCCGAAAGGAAACACATTAATTCGAAACGGAATAAATTATAACTTTATTCAAAACCCGGTCTCTTGGTATCAATACTCATTTTGTTGTCATATCAAATTAGATATTAATATGAAATTTGATGCTCACAATATTCCATACTAAAGTCAACATCAATCATCTTTATTAATACCACCTTTGATATCTAACAACAAAGTAAGCATCAATATAATCCAGAAGTCGGATCAAAACCTGTTCTCAATTTCTAACTTTTCTAATTCCTTTATCCACTTTCCAGCAATCTTAGTGGCATTCACTCTTTCCTTTCTACTCTAAACATCAGTCTCTAAATGGACCCTTTCTGGTTGGTAGTTAACTAAACAATCATAGCTCATAATCAATTATAACCATAATTCATATCTTTGAAGCTGAGAATGCAGTTGCTGTTTTTCAACTCTTCATAGGCATATCTTCAGGCGTTCAGCTTGTTCTTCCTTAGTCCTTGAATTAGCGAGGATGTTATCAATAAATACAATTACACTATCCAAATACTCTTGGTACATTATGTTCATTTATTCTTCAGACTTACAATTTCTGATAATCGATGCGTAACTTTATACCTCCATTCTTCTTTTTCCCATAATCACTTTTGTGCACAACGCAAAACACTCTTTATTTCATCATTCTTTCATTTCACATTTCTAAAGTTTTCCTTCACTCATTATTTCATTCCTATTGAGTTATACGATACAGGGCTTTTGACACCAGCTTGACTCTGTGTAGTAACTGACGAGAAATTCTTACCTCATTCCCCGAGGTAACCTTGGTAAATCATTCATTCGAACCGCCGGGACTTCACTTTAATTTTAAAGAATTCTGACATGAGATTCATTGTAACGTTCCTCTCTAACAGTTCGCCATTAATATCTTTGTTTAACCTTTCCTGTTTACACGCATTTTTGGAACGAATTCCTATCTCCAATTATCAGCGTTTCACCTCATTCTCCTAACAGTTCTGGCACAACCGACGTTCCCAACTTGCATATATCCTGGATTATTTTATTAAATTACTTTATCATCCTTTTTATTCCACTTCTTATTTTAATTAGTTCTCCACTCTCGTTGTTCATTATCTCTTTTAGACATTAGGAATCTCTTTATCCTGATGATACTAATCTTGTTCATTATTCGATAGATCATTTATGGAGTTAACACTGGAATAAAGGCTTTTATTTATAATATTTAAATTCTTATTAACAGAATTATTAAAATTCATCGATAACTATTTTCTTGGCCTCGCTTAAGTCATCTTTAATCACATTTTTGGCTTTCCCCAATTGATCAACATTTCTTTTTCCTGGGTTCACATGTGGACCTAATCAATCTCCGTCTTACATCAGATACTTAGATTTGCGAGCTTTCCGCTATTTTACAGCAACTTCCATTCAATCTCCACTCAAATTGAGTATGCATTCAAGTCCTTCCTGGAACGTCATTACTATTGATAAAATCTCTTTTTTTGTCTTACATCTTTAGTTCTTGAAAATATTCTTCTTACTAACATGTACCAATTACTCTATGTTTCTCTTGTTTATCAAAAAGGGCGTATTCATCTAGATAAAATCTCGCACAGGCTTGCAATAACATCATGTTAGTCCCTTAACAATATAGCAAGAATTACAGAAGGGGGGTTGAATGGAATTTTTGAACCTTTTTCTTGAAATAAAAATGTTCAACTCGAATATAGATATAAGTGTTTTGATCAGCACAATGCGGAATAGAAACTTAATTGAATCAAAACATAAGTAATTAAAAACAAGAGTCTTTAAAAACTTTCTGGAGGATTTAAACAATTCCACCAGAGATATATATTATATATCGAGAGGACTCTGTGTGCAAGAATGCTCACAGCTGCTTACAAATTGAACTACTGAGAATACAGGGAAATGCTAATGATTTTGCTTACAAAGGTTTCTCTGTTTGTGTATCTCAGTTCTTACTTTTTATTTGCTACATTCTTGGTTTATATATTACCAAGATTACAAAGTCAAAAAGGACTAAATAAATATAAAAACTATCAGTCTTAAGTTTTGCTACTTTTCATCCTCTATTACCCAGTTAATGGGCTTCCACGGTAGATTTGCATACATCTCTACAGCTGTGCTCAGTATTCACTGTTAAACTGCTGTTTGAATTCTTTATATGATCATCCATTGGACTTTATGAATATCCATTGGATTTATGATCATCCGTCGACTTTCTGAACATCCGTTGATGGCTTCATTGATCATCCGTCGACTGTTATATTAAGCATCCGTTGATAGTCATTTGATCATCCGTCGATGGCTTTGTTAATCATCCGTCGGTAGCTATTTTGGCACTTGAGTTCATTTCACTTATACAGAATTACAAGACATCATTTATATACAATTAATCAACCTATTCTGCATATCTAGTTAAAGTCAACATGACCTATAGGCTACTACAGAATCTATACAAAGATGTATACAGAACTGTGCTGCAGACTTATTATTACATAAGCTACTCACTCGATGGATAATAAGTTAACATCCGTCGGGACTATAATGAGTTATCCGTCGGGACTATAATTCTTATCCATCGAGTGCTACATTATTTCACTAAGTAAAATCTACTTAGATGTTTTGTTTATGAAATCATCAAGTACACAGCATATGCACAACAATCTCCCCCAATTTATGTCTACTGGAATTGTAGCCATAAATTAAGAGATACTTGATGATAACAAAACATCCTAAACATACAGCTTTAAAGATAAGAAGATAATACTGAAAGTGCTTCAAATAATCAAAATGTACAAGGTTTGGCTCACAGTCATTTTCAAGATGCTCATCTAGCCTGAGCAGATTTTTCTAGTTTCTTGAAGGTCTGGATCTTCTTCCAAGCTATCTGTTGTTTTCATCAATCTAATTTTGGAGCTGCCTGTGTAATTCCAGTTCATCAGATTCTGAGAGATCTAGCTTTTCTTGCATTTCCAAGAGAGTCTCATTGCTAGAGATACTCAATTGGTCTTCTAACCTGAAGAATCTTCTCACACCTTTGTCATCTATGAACTCCATCAGCCAGTAGGGCCTTAGATGCACTCTTCTCCCTGTGTATGGGATGATTAGAGTCTTTGAGAGTGCATCTTTAGCTCTAATACTCCTTAGTTCTTCAATCTTCTTCAATACTAGTCTTCTTGCAGTTACATTGAACCTAAAGTTCTTCTTGAAGGATGAATAAACTTTAATCAGTACACCTTGGCTTTCTTGAAGAATCCTGTTAAGAGGCCACACAATCTCATTTCCTCCTTTGTACTTGAACACTAACCTTTCAGGTAGGTTCCTGTATGCATCAATTCCCCTCACTTCATCTAGTTCATCCAGATAGAGGTTTAGATCAGATAATTCCTTGATGTCACACAAGTACAAGTAGTCTCCCCTGTTGATTTTGGGTTGAACTTTAACTACTGATTTGGATTTGAGAGGTGACAGCTTCACTTTCTTGACTGCCCTTGACTTTGTCCATTTTGGCTTGCTAAGGATTGGTAAATTGAAGTCAGGAATTGGTATTTTATCCCACTCTATTGGCTCATCCTTGGGCACAATAGGTTCACCATGAATATTCCTGTAGGGATCCACCACCCTTATATCTTCAAATGCCACAGGGCGCTTTGATGCTTGAGTTGTAGCTGGTGTGGGTACCTTAGGAAATTGATCTTCCAATCCTTTATCAACAATAACCAATTTCCTTTTTATTCATCTAGCCAATTCTTTCTTTCTTGGAGATTTCTTCTATTCTTCAATTTTCTTCTTTGATTTAGCAGCTTCAGATGGTTGAGAGGGAATTTGTTGAGATGAATTCACAGCCTGTAGCTTGGCCAAGATAGCAATCTGCTCTTTCTTTTGTTTAGTCTTCTTTGCATCTAGAGCAGCTTGCTTCTTTTCCTACTTTAATCTGGCTTTTTCTTCTCTCTTTGCTTGAGCAAATTGTGGATGTCCAGCTACCACACAAATTTCCTTTCCATTTCTGAATATCTTAGCAATTCTCCTTTTTGAAGCTGAATCAGCTGGATCTTTATAGAAGACAATTGATCTTGACATAAGCTTCTTCTCATCAGGCTTGGGTGTCTCAAACACAGTGTCCAAGGGGTTCTTCAAAGATGATTTTGGATAGTTTGCCCTTGGTTTAAGAATTATTTCAGCCTTTGTAGACTTGATGCAGGAAGATTGTCCTCTTTCCAGATAATTCATGCTCATCTCATTCACACTGATTTGCTTGAGTTGAGAGTGATGGATGGCTGACTTAACTGGCTCCTTGACAAGTTCAAACTTTTTATGTATCTCCTCATCAATTTTATCCCAGTTGATCAAACTCAACTTTCCTTTCTCAGCAACTTTCAAATTTGTTGCTGCTACTTTAATTAGATCTATACCATCTACAACTGGTGGCTTGAAGACAGTAATTGAAGGTACAATTACTTTGTTGATTTGAACTTGAAGTTTTTCCCCCTCACCTGGTTCTCTCTCCCCCTTTTTGTTATCATCAAGTTGAGGAGTTAGGCCTTGTGCTTTAGCCAGTTGCATGAGAAGATTTGTCTAAGTCTGTTGATTTTGAAGAAGGGTAGCCACTGAATTCTCAATAACTTGAACTCTATCTTCCAGCTTGGCCAGCTTGTTTTCAGAATCTGATTATATCCTCAGTCTTAGTAATAGATCCTGCATGGTACCATATGGCATGACTGAATCCAGCTTCTCAGAATTATAGGTCTTCAAGTCAGCTATATCCTTTTTGAGTTCATCCACACTCAGATTCTGTCTTAATTGCTGGATCTTCATGAGATGTAGAGAGTCTAGGTGAGCTTGAAGAATAGCCTTGGTACCAGCATCTGAAGTTTCCTGAAGGGCTTTTTGAATAGCCATAACCTGCTTAACCAAAGATACACCAAATTGTCCTGGTGTAGATTCCTTTGTCCATGCCCATTCAGGTAAATTTGAAACAGAACTTGGGCCTTCATCTCCCCCTCAGTTCATGCTTCCATCCAAAGAAACAGAGTCATCATCATTAGAATTTACTTCAAATTCTCAGATGGCTCACCAGCTTGAGAAGGCATCCTATTGACAGCAGCTTTATCTCTTTGAAGAGATTCTGAAGTGTGTACTAAGTTCAAAGTCTGTTCTGCCTCCACATTGCCTTGAGCAGCTAACAGTTGATAGGCTGACACAGGGTGAGTAAAAGTGTTAGCATCCAAGGAAATTTTATCAATTACAGCTTTATAATGTTGCTGAAATTGTCTTTTCTTTTCAGCATCATCCACAATCATTGACTCACTAGCAATGGCCGGATCCACCCTTATGGCTTATGTACCTGCTTTTCTCTCATAATCTCTCTTTTGTTGCATCAGGGTCTCACCCTGGCGAGATTGTTTTTACTAACGTATTTGTTGCAGGTACTCTTCGAAGAATTCCCTCCTTGAGACGGTCAAGGAGGGGGATGTCCGTGAAAAAGCTTGAAGGCCTCCAGGGGTATGCCTGATGATTGAAGGCCTCCTCCTGTATTCAATGGGTTTCCTCGTTGGGGATGCGGGGTTAACATTGGTGTGTGCTTTGGGAACTCTGTTCTTGTATTCAACGGATATCCTCATTGGAGAACTTTGGAGTTAACTTGCACTTTGCACCCAAGAGCTTGGGATCACCTGTCCTGCTATTTGGTGGGTTATCCTTATTCGGGGGACAGGGATGCGTCCGGTACTTGGAGTGAACCGTGGCTATACCTGCGTCTGTAAATCAAGGGAGATAGCTGTAGTGGAGTGTTATCCTTGCGTAGGGAGATGCATTATTCGTGAAATCTTGTGATTACGGACGAGCCTTGGGCCTTTGCGGTTGGGGCTCATAGTTGGACATTCCTAAAGCTAGCGGAAAACGGACTTTGGATGGGCTTCTACCGGGCCTATAAATAAGAAGCCTAAGTCCCTTAGATTTCTTGTTCCACAAGAACTACGTCAGGCTTGATCCCTATATAAAGGGTACGTAGGCACATTGAGAGGGTAAGAAGTTGAGAGCTGATAAGAGAGCCACCACTTATTCTGATCAATCTCAGCCTAAAACAACCACAAACCACCATACACCGCTTGATTTTCCGGTGAAGAACCACCGTCATAGATCTTAATTCCGGCGATAACCTCAATCTTTGTTGTTACCAGATTCCTCCGTTAACAAATTGGCGCTAGAAGGAGGGGTGCTGATTAAGATCGTAATCTCGGGAGGAAAAGATGTCTTACAATCATGATGGAAGTTCTTACGATGGAAGTGACAGCAGATCTGAAGGAGAAGGCGAGGGAGGCTATACTCGCCACGAACCCTACGTGCCCAGAAACATGGCAGATCTACCAAGAGCTCCGGATGTGGGAGGAACACCCCCAGTTCTCATCAGCAATGCTGATATCTTGGAGCAGTTGTATCGCATGGGGGATACTCTTAAGAGTTTTCATTCAAGGTTGAACACAGTGGAGCATCGCAGGACGAGGAGGGGTCGTCGTCTTCCCCGTTGCGGCCACGTCGTGGGGAAGGCGCCCGTAGTCGAAGGAGATGCTCAGGCCAGCGTGGAAAACCCGCGGATCACTCCGCGACGCTTGAAATATTCTGATGATGTAGAACCTATTGTGGAGCTTGTTGATGAGGACACTGATGTTAGAGAGAGGCCTCGTCTTGTCAATCAGATCGTGCCACACCCCCATAGGTCTGGGCGTACGATGGACGAGCGTCGTCGTGCGGAAAATACTCAGAATCAAGATGGGGAAGGAAGAGATTTTTCTGCCTTAAAAAGAAGGCTAGGCATAAGGTTGGAGGATGATGATTTGAGAATGCAACTGGTAGAATGACAAAAGGAAGGAAATGCTGGAGAAGCGAGGCCCCGTGACACAGCGCGTGTGCCCCCTATATACCAAAAGGATGATAGGGTGCGGCACCGCGAACACGAGCGTGCCCCTCCGCGAGGAAGGTTCGGGAATTATTACCGAGGATTTCAAAGGAATGGACGAGGAAGGATGGGATACCAACATGGAAGAGCACCCTACAATGGTAAGAGGGATGGCGTGTTCTCCACTGAAGAAGGTCCTGTCGTTGTTCCTGTAGCTTCCCACAGTGCCACGGGCAATGGTGCCAGGACGCGTCCTCATGACCGGGACGGCAGGTGAATTCAAGAAAGATTGCAGAATAATGAGGAAGTACCGCGACATGGCCTAGAAGAACCCCGCGCGCGGGACAATATTCAAAATCAAGATGGTAACATACCGCAGCCGCAGCCTCAGGGCGAGGAGCGGCGAGATCCACCGCTACATCCAGGGGTAACCGAGGGGAACTACAACAAGTCGCGGAGCAACCCCAACAGCCTAATGTTCAAACCATTCCTGGAGTAGGGACGTTTAATGTGAACGATCTTAAGAGGCTGCTCAACCATCTTGAAGGAGGAAGAGTAACGGCAACTGCGCAGGCTCCTTCTCCTTTTGCCGCTGTTGTGACGGAGGCGTAATTGCCGGCAGGATACAGGAACACAACTAATGACTTGCGTTTTCATGGGAACTCTGACCCTGTGGAGTTTCTGGGATGTTTCAACATTGAGATGGATGTATACCAAGTACCTGATTTGGCTCAATGCCTTCTCCTGGCGGCCATCTTTAGAGAAGGCGCTCAGCAATGGTTCCAGAAACTTGGTCCAGGTGTGATCACATCCTGGGAGCAGATGAAAACCTTGTTTCTAACTCAGTTTCAAGCTGCAGTGAAGTATACACCTCCAGTTACCACGTTGGCGAATGTGAAACAGAAGGAGGAGGAAAGCTTGACCTCATACTTTAAGAGGTTCAATGCAGAGTTTACTTTGGTAAGGGGCGCAACTGATAAAATACTGAAAATACTTCTTATAGCTGGTCTACGTGTGGGAACAGATTTCTGGAAGCACCTGTAAGGGAAGGACCCTGTGTCGCTAGCCGATGTACTTGCACAGTAGGAATCATTTAAAGAAATTGAACAGTCGCTTGTAGAAACAAAAAAGAATGATAACACCCACAACTCTAAGGGGCGAACTAAGAGGAGAGATAGACCTGTAAGCCCGGATTATCGACGGAATGCCAGAAGCCCTAATAGGGTGAACTCCGTGAACACGCGGAGAGAATGGAGCCCACCATCAAACTATAAAAGGAGAGTAAACAACTACATTCCACTGGCAGCGTCCATTGATCATATCTTCGAAGTGAATAAGGATAGTGGAATCTTCAAGAAACCAGACTGTCTGACTTCATGGCAGAGTAGAGATAAGAAGAAGTATTGTGATTTCCATGAGTCTACCGGCCACGACACACATGAATGTCATCACCTGAAAGATGAAATTGAAGAGTTGATCAAGGCGGGATACCTGGGAGAATGGATTGACAAGGTGAAATGATGAAGGGGGAAAGATGAAAGGCAACCCCCGCGAGAAGAAGACGCTGAAAAGACAGCAGAGGTTAAGTTCCAAAGAGCTGGTAGTATCAGGGAAATTTTTGGAGGACACCCCTTTGTCGGTGACAGTAACCGGGCATTGGAAAGAAATACAAGAGAAGAACGACACCCACCACTCACCAACATTCATAGTTTGGAAGATAGACCTCCAAAAATATTCAAAGGGGATTCAGCTTATATTACGTTCAGGGAGAGAGAGTCAAGATGGGTACATCATCCCCATAATGGTGTACTGGTAATAACTATGCTTATCGGGGCGATGAACGTGCATCGGGTCTTCTTGGACAACGGAAGCTCTGCGAACATCCTGTATTACAGCATGTACAAAAAATTGGGTTTCCCCGATAGCGACATGTATTTTGAAGATGCACACGTCTATGGATTTACTGGAGAAGCAGTGAGAGTTATGGGTTCGGTTAGGCTTCCCGTTACACTTGGGGAAGGAGCTTTGTCTGTCACTCAAATGATAGATTTCAAAGTGCTGGATCAGGATTCTGCGCATAACGTGTTGGTGGGCAGACCTTGGTTACGGGCGTTCAGAGTGATAAACTCGATACATCACTTGATGATAAGGTTCCCAACACCTAACAGAGTAGGCAGTCTGAGAGGGTCGCAATATGAGTCACGCGAACACTATCACAAGGCTGTTAAAGAATTCTGCAGGAGAAGATACGAGGGAAAGGGTCTTCCGTTTGAGGGTGCGGAGGATATTCATACAAAATCAAGTGGAGAGCTTTATGCCCACTATTTCGTAAAAGGCCCAGAGAGGGAAGAAACCCGTATCACCGGGACCCCTGTTTTGACGTTGGGGAATGTTTCGAGGATCCGTAGTGTGGAAGAAGTTGTGGTGAACCATATAGAAGAGATCATGTAGAAGGAGGTTAACGGGGAAAAGTTGGAAGGAAGAAGTGAGATTTTACAAAGTCTCGAAAATAACTTCAAGGTGG
The DNA here is from genome assembly GCF_009905375.1 of Apium graveolens. Classification (NCBI taxonomy): domain Eukaryota; kingdom Viridiplantae; phylum Streptophyta; class Magnoliopsida; order Apiales; family Apiaceae; genus Apium; species Apium graveolens. The sequence continues at coordinate 34,578,131 of NC_133657.1, read as the reverse complement.
ACGCTCCTCGAAAAGAGGACGCGCCCTTGAAGAGCAAAAATGGAATTGAGGTTGATGCTCCTCAAAATGAGGACGCGCCCTCCATACTTGCGTTGCACAAAACCAAGCCTTGTCCTGAGGTGGATGCACCCACTCATGGGGATGCGCCCTCGGATAAAAAAATGGGCGTAGAGGACCCCCGTGACTTTGATTTTGATTTGGATCCCAGGATCCTTATGCCCGTCGAAAAGATGGGGTCGGCCGAAGACACAATATATGTTCTGGTCGACAAAGATGACCCGAGCAAGGTTTTGAAAGTGGGATCCCAGTTAGGTGATGAAATGTGAAAAAGTCTTACCCGCTTCTTGATTGCAAATCTCGATGTCTTTGCATGGAGTCATTCAGACATGGTGGGAATTGACCTAGGAGTAATGTGTCATCGATTGAATATCTTCCCGAATTGTATGGGCATACGTCAAAAGCGTCACCCAGTGAGCGGGGAAAGGGCGATAACATTAAAAGAAGAAGTAGACCGATTGTTGGAGGTGGGACTAATCAAAGAAACTTACTACCCCGAATGGCTTGCAAATCCAGTGCTCGTAAAAAAGCCGAACGGGAAGTGGAGGATGTGTGTAGATTTCACAGATCTCAATAAGGCATGTCCAAAGGATAATTTCCCGCTCCCACGAATTGATTAGTTGGTTGACGCGACGGCAGGGCATGCCTTGTTAAGTTTCATGGATGCATATTCGGGTTACAATCAGATCCCCATGTATGGTCCCGACCAAGAGCATACATCCTTCATCACCGACAGGGGGCTATACTGTTACGTAGGAATGCCATTTGGATTGATTAATGCTGGAGCAACCTATCAGCGGTTGGTGAATATGATGTTCAAAAACCAAATTGGGAGAACCATGGAGGTATATGTGGATGATATGTTGGTAAAATCCAAGGAGGCGGATGGCCATATCGAACATTTGATGAAAATGTTTCAGATTCAAAGGAGGTTTCGCATGAAGTTAAACCCAAAAAGTGTGTATTCGACGTGCAGTCGGGTAAGTTTCTCGGGTTCATCATCAACCATCGGGGAATCGAGGCCAATCCCGCAAAGATTAAGGCATTGCTGGATATGAAATCACCCGCCAATGTGAAACAGATGCAAAGTTTAACTGGGAGGATTGCCGTGCTGAATCGATTTGTTTCCAAATCTTCTGACAGATGCAAGGAGTTCTTTAAGGGGATTAAGTTGGCAGGGAAAGACTTCGTATGGACACCAGAATGGGAAGAGGCTTTCAGAAGGATCAAGGAACAACTGGGAAACCCTCCTATGTTGTCAAAACCGTTAGATGGAGAATCTCTAATACTGTACCTCGCGGTATCAGAATATTCAATCAGCGTTGTTCTGGTATGGGAGGAAGATGGACAATATGACGGCCTCAACCCCGGGGCCAGGAGTTGACGTTACCAACAACAATAATAACAATCATAATTCAGCCCAACTTATTAATAATACATAACTACGACCCCTTTACCAAGACCTTTTCCAGGTTTAAGTATGACTTAGGTTATTCAACTAACACAACCCAAATTACCTTACACAATCCTGACCACTAATTTAATGCAACAACTCAACAGTCCTCATCTGGTCTGAACACAACTACCTCAGAGGAGCCTGAAATGAAAGTAGCTGGAACTCTGCCCTGACTACCGTGCAAAAATCTCTTAGAAATCTGCAATACATATAAAATATTCTGCAAGGGTGAGCAATTGCTTGCTCAGCAGCACCACTATATGAATAACAAGTAAAATAGTTTAAAGTAAAGTAGTTATAAGAACAAAATTCATATCTTGCCAGAAATGTGTAAAACAAGTATAAACTGGATATCAAAACTAGCATGCTCAGTAAAACAATATCATTAGTAGTGTATTGTGCATAAAAACCATAGATCAATTTTAGCATGCTATTTTCGTTTTCAAACCTTCCATTCCATTACAGGAACCATAAAACCATCTGTCCCGTTACGGGGACCCAAAACCATTTGTTCCGTTACGGGAACCATAAAACTTGTCCAGTCACAGGACCTATAAAACCTGTTCCTCTCCGGGAACCTCAAAATCACTTGTTCCATTACTGGAACCACAACATCATCTATCTCAAACACATTGATTTGTTAAATAATTTCAAAACTGAATCAATCAAATCTATTGGACGTTTAACGGGTGAAGGTAGTTGATCAGTCTACCCTCACCGGACAGCGACTAGCGGCCATCCAGAAATAGAATGTGTTCCGGAACTTGGGAAAAGACTAGCTAGGTCTTTCCCCCGCGCTGGACTAATCGGTTAAACAGAATGCACAACCCAATTAGCCACTTACGCAACCTCATGCTGGGCCGTTACCGAATAACGGGCCTCTTACGCAACTCCAATGGATTAATCAAATTCCCTTTTTGCCTTTTTCCAAAGTTTCATGACATAGGTGGATCAAAACATTCTCTTTATCTAGTTTCTAAAATCACTGCCACCTATCTCTTGTTAAAACCATTTTGTCACAGCACACTATTTAAAACTCCTTTCATTTAAATCACGTTAAGAGACATGTGTTTTTAGAAGTTACTTTTCTTCAAAACATAATTTTAAACAACATTTTCAAATACAGGGGATACGTAACTTAAAACGTTTATGTTCCATTACGAGATTAAAACATTAGCTATTCACATATACTGAACCATAAAAGAATGGTCAGGGGTACTTGTCTTGCATAGCTTTACCACTATTACTGATTGACCTTGGACTAACTTGGACACTCGGCTTTATCGCCCTACTATCAGACTATCCTGGATCTGACTTCAATGTTCAGGTCTTTCGCTTGGAACCTCGCTACGCTTGTCGAATGATCACTAGGTTATCTTTAGTTCGACTTCAATTCTTGTGTCCTTCGACTAGAACCTATAGAGCCGAAATACCCTACGTTAGACTTCTAGGTATGCTTGACATATCCTCGATATACATCTACCCATTAAATATCAAATCCCGACTCGTACTTATATACATTATTACAATACACGCATCAACTTAGGGTTCACATTCTCAAAAAATAGGTTCGGTGTTCATTTTCAGAAATTACGCGTACTCCTCCTTGTACGAAAATAGGGTTATTGGTTTTGGCAAAACAATTTATCACTACATACAATCAGATTCTGCATAAAACATATGTATATACTTATTTATACTTGCTCGACATTCCGATAATTACAAGGTATGTCCCGAATTTCCGAATTTAATTTCCAAAAAAATTCGGCAGCACCTCCTCTGTTTATCGGCCTACCCGTCGAACAACTCGACGTCAAATCACAAACACAACCAATCAATCACAGCCATAATCCGAATACAATTTCCAACTTAATTACAATTATTATTTATTATTCATTTTTATTTATTTTCATATATTAGGACTCAGAATAAACATCACAGTCCACCGTCGACTCGCCGAGGCTCATCGTCAACGGCGATAAAATTCTCGAGTTTCCGATTATCGGACATCCTTCAAGAATCCCACCGATTAATTAATAATTATTTCTGCACATAATTTATTATTATTTATCTCACGGATATTATTCAATAGTTCCCTCAAGAAATGAATAAAATAATAATAAAAATCCCCATTCAGAAAATAGCACACGCTCACGCGCATAATCGGAAAAGGAAACACCACCATGGCCGGAAAAAGGCACGGCACAGGCGACAACAGATGAAGATAGCACCACAATCACACAACTGGACATCACACATACATATACGCATGTGTATATGTATGTACACAATCCAACAGAACAAATAAAAGCAACAACCGAGAACAGCGACGGAGGCCGGAAATTCAGGGCTTCCGGAAAACAGGAATCAGGCGAGCAACTTACCGTGAACATAGGAGATGAAAATAGGGAGAGGGGGTGGGAGATTAACAGGAAAGGAAAGAAAAAAAAAAAGAGTTAGTAGAGAGAGAGACGGGACCGAGATGAAGAAGAGATGAGGGAATGGGGTGTTACAGGGGAGGGGATAATTAGGTTTTTTTATTAATTATTTTCTGCAGCAACCAATTAGCAAAGACCACGTTCTGCTAAATATCCCAAAAACCTGCTACGTGTTTACTCCATTCTGACAACCCCAATTTGCCCCCGTTTATAAATTTAACTAACATTGCGCGAATAAAAATAATCCCGAAAATTCCAAATAAATTTTTAAAATGTCACAGATAATTCAAAGTTATTAAAAATATATGTTTTTCAAAATTTTAAAAATATATTTGAAACGTAACTCGTATCCGCATTTCACAATTAACGAACCAAGTTGCACTCAAAACAAATTCAGAAAATCACGAAAATAGTTTTAAAATGTTAGAAATATCCCGAGGTAAATAAAAATATGAATTTCGAAATTTTAAAATAATTTCTGAAACACAATTCATACCCGCTTTTATCAATTAAACGAATCGACGCGCGAGTGAAACTAACTCCGAAAATTCCCAAAATAATTTTAAAATTCTCAGAATAATACAAACTTAATAAAATATAAGTTTCATAATTTTTGAAGATTTCCATAATTAAATATGGATTTTAGCATTAAACACACTCAGAAAATCATTTAAAAATAAATAATTAACGAAATATTGATTTCTCAATTTTATAAAGTCCTAAAAATAATTATTGAAATTATAAAATTATAAAAATAATTTTAGAGACAATCCAAGTATTTATGAAAATAAAACTGCAATAATACCATCTTTAACAACGATACAAAATCATACCATTCATTAATTAACCACGCAATTCAATTCCAAACACTAATAATCACATACACATAGTGACAGAGTAATAACCCACTGACTGAACCCACATAAATATTTTATTTAATTATTTATTCCATAATTACACATTAAAATAATAATAAAAATATACGGGTCGTTATATCCTTCCCCCCTTAAAAAGATTCTGACAAGTGAGGATATTTGTCAAGCATATCTGACTTTAACTTCCAGGTAACTCTTCCACTTGGGGATTATTCATCGCATACTCACCATAGACATAAATTCATTACTAAGGACTCACTCTTAACGATCTAGGATTTGGATCGATTATTTCACATAGAACAAATTTGGATGAGAGCCCGTTGGCTCCTAATCAATGGCTTGATTCAAATTAGAAACATATCGCTTTAACATTGACACTTATATCATATTATATATACACTCTCAACATATTCTATATTGTATAAATCATCTTTTCACTTTGGCCCTTCGTTTACGGATGATAGATGGTACTCTCTTTTAACTCAATTTCCAAACATTTGAACACTTTTTACTCATTTCCATTAATTAAGGCTGAAAGGTAATCTCATATATTCACTTCTTCTTACCTTTAGGTATTCGAACTTCACCTCCCACTCTTTCTAGTTCTTCTATTAATTCCTCAGGAATCTTAACCATATTCATTTCTTCTCTCCTATTCAAGACATCGGTCCCTAAATGGACCTTGCTTGGTTATTAGTTACTCAAACACCCAGGCTCCTGACCAGCACCTCATACCTTTAAGGTTTAATATACAATTGCTATTGTGCAACCTTTCGCGACATTTCTTTCGGTTTTCAACTTGGCCTTCCTTAGCCCTTAGATGGCGAGGATGTTATCAATAAATACGATTATACCATGCAAGCATTCCTGATACACCATATTCCTTATTTCTTTATAGACAACTAATACACTCGTTACTTCACCCATTATCACCAAAACTTACAGCACTCCTAACACATTCTTTGCAGGGTTACTTATTCCTATTCGTCAACTTTTCTAACTTCTGATAATCATCACGTAACTTCATACATCCAGTTCTTTTTTCCTATAAATCACCCCAGTGCACAACATGGAATGCACCTTGTCTCATTATTCTTTCATCCCACAATTCCAAGTTTCCTTCTTAATATCCCTTATATACACTAGTTACGCCTTATCTTCTTGTTTATGTCCTTGAATACTTATTCCAATATTAGCTTCCGTAAAGATTATCGTTTGCTTCTTCCGGTAATCAATTATTTCCCTGGTTCCTTATCAGGATCCTGAGCAGCTAAACTTTTAATCATATTACAAGTCTTAGCTTTGGCTGTACTGGACGTCAAACCTTTTGATGCACGACCTCCAATGCTATCTCGGGAAGTACTTCTACAATTCTTGGCGACATGCCCTACCTTACCACAGTTATAACAGACGACTCCTAGATTTTCCACCTTACATTCTGACGCATAATGTCCCTTCTGACTACACCTAAAACATTCAGTATTTGCTTTACACCTTTCACCATGTCTTTTACCGCATTGTTTACATTCCGATATAGGCGATTTAACCGAATTGGCCTGATTAGAGTTGGCTGAGGTGTTACTAATTCTATTTAAAGAAATATTTTTCTCTCTAAATTCTTTATTCTTACTCCTTCCAACCTTTTTATGAGACTTCTGACTGGATCCTTCTTGACCTGACGCTTCTTCCATATCATCAATCTTTCGCTTCTTATCTTCTTTTTCTCTAGCGGCTAACTTCTGATCAAATTCAATTACTAAGGTGGCCTAAACTACGAAAGGATACGTCTTGAGTTGCAATGCCACCACTCCACTATGAATTTCAGGCTTCAATCCTTGTTGAAACCTCCTTGCCTTCTGAGCTTCAGAGCACACATAATCTGGTACAAACCTAGCCAACTCTGTGAACTTAGCCTCATACTCAGCTACACTTCTGTCACCTTACTTCAGTTCTAGGAACTCAATCTCCATTTGATACTTTACGCAGTCAGGAAAATACTTTTCCAAAAATAACTCAGTAAACCTAGCCCATGGAACAAGGCCTTCTCCTTCTAATGCCCTGGTTGACTCCCACCAATAATTCGCTTTATTTTTCAAGAAATAACTTGCATAATCAGTCTTAAGATTCTCACTTACTTGGACAAGATTGAAAGCTTTCTCCATCTCTTTTAACCATGCTCCAGCAGCTACTGGATTAGGTTCACCTTTAAATTCAGGAGGGTTAACATTCTAAAAAGATTTAAAACTAACACTTCGGTTCACTCCTTGTTGTTGATGCTGCAACAGTAGTTGCTGTTGCTGAACCTTATGGATTAACTGTAACTGTTGTTGCTGCTGCTGACGCAACAAGTCTAGAATTTGATTCATAGCTGGACTCTTCGTAAAACTACTACTATTTCCTTTAGACTGGGTAGCTTTCTTGGGTGTCATCTTCCTGAAATATATAAATAAGTTTATTCATTAACAAAAATATTTGACAAAAGGTATCACCATTTAAACGGTGCACCTGCATCAGGAAAATACTACCCAATCACAGTACCCATGTCTTTAATATCGGGGTCCATTTACAAAATAAATTTAGATTAGCAGCATTAGCAACAATAGCAACAATGACAGTAGCAGAATCAACAACAGTAAAGAAAAATGAAAATATAAAGAACTAGTCACCATAGCACCGTTCCTCAATATAACAGCAACTGACCAACTTCACATCCCTACTCAGGTACAACAGCTAAATTTATCCAACATACCACAAAAGTCGGCTGAATATATTAGTCACACACTATGTAGAACAACCCGATAAATCGAGTCAAGCTTAAGGGACACTGACTCTACTAAGCACCATCGTTCATGTTTCAATTAACCCTTCTTCTAAGGATGATTTCCTTATCACCGCAAGTAACCCATCAACCATTGATTCACTTTTCCTAAGGCTATAATTCCATCATTAAGTCCTGAACTCTCGCGGTTACCATTCTTCTTGAATGATATACTGATATAGGACTTTCGTTCTTCTCAACAGTCGCTTTTACTTGCCTTTAATAACGAGAACCATCTAATCGCATAAATTCATTTCCATAGAATATCCAATGAAATTTTCCAGCTCAATGAAATCGAATAAGAAGAAACAGTGAAGAAGAAAATATAGGTATGACTGAGAGCAACCATACAAGTACATAAGATGGACAGTCTTAGTACCATACGGTCACAACACATAATTCGGTGGCGTCCCACCAGACCATTTTGCCACACAGACAAATGATCAATTCATATGCATTGTTTGCCCCAATTAACCAATAAAATTTTTGAGAGAAGAAACAAGGTTCGAAAGAAAATTCACAAATAGAAAGAGGGGTGAATCTGATTTGTAATGAGATCAACAAAACCCTAAGTAGCTTACTTTGGGTTCACAACTTTCTCACAGGAAAATAAGTAGCTTATGGAACAGGAAATAATTACTCTGGAAACAAAGTAGGTCTCAAGAAAGAAGTACAAGGAATCAAAATATACACCTCCGTACTGATCCACATTCACTTTGAAACTTTACTGCTATAGCATCCCCTGACTATTATCATGTTATCCGAACTCACCAAGGTCACACAATTGGGCCAATAACATTCTTTGATATAAAAGAGGTAATATTTGGAAATAACGCTGGTGTCTTCTCAACTGCCATAACAAGGGCCCGCTCAACACTGAATCCTCACAACCAGACTCGTTTTCTCGAGAAAACTAGAAATCTCTATCAAACATTACTAATAATACATATACGAAGGGAACATACTCTAGGCTAGGGTAGTTCCAGTCAACCCTCAACAAATGTCAGGGTTACGCTTCCAAAACCCTTGGCTGAACTCATAGACTCGCTCCTCTGATTGAGTTGTTGACTCACATCTACACATAAACCTTCTTGCACTCTTTTGACTCCATTCCTAACCTAAATCAGAGACTCAAACCTGTAGCTCTGATACCAACTGTGACGGCCTCAACCCCGGGGACAGGAGTTGACGTCACCAACAACAATAATAACAATCATAATTTAGCCCAACTCATTAATAATACATAACTACGACCCCTTTACCAAGACCTTTTCCAGATTTAAGTATGACTTAGGTTATTCAACTAACACAACCCAAATTACCTTACACAATCCTGACCACTAATTTAATGCAGCAACTCAACAGACCTCATCCGGTCTGAACACAACTACCTCAGAGGAGCCTGACACGAAAGGAGCTGGAACTCTGCCCTGACTACCGTGCAAGAATCTCTTAGACATCTGCAATACATATAAAATATTTTGCAAGGTTGAGAAATTGCTTGCTCAGCACTACCACTATATGAATAACAAGTAAAATAGTTTAAAGTAAAGCAGTTATAGGAACAAAATTCATATCTTGCCAGAAACATGTAAAACAAGTATAAACTGGATATCAAAACTAGCATGCTCAGTAAAACAATATCATCAGTAGTGTGCTGTGTATAAAAACCATAGTTCAATTTTAGCATGCTATTTTCATTTTCAAACCTTCCGTTCCATTACAGGAACCATAAAACCATCTGTCCTGTTACGGGGACCCAAAACCATTGGTTCCGTTACGGGAACCATAAAACTTGTCCCATCACAGGACCTATAAAACCTGTTCCTCTCTGGGAACCTCAAAATCACTTGTTCCATTACTGGAACCACAACATCATCTATCTCAAACATTGATTTGTTAAACAATTTCAAAACTGAATCAATCAAATCTATTGGACGTTTAACGGGTGAAGGTAGCTGAACAGTCTACTCTCACCGGACAACGACTAGCGGTCATCCAGAAATAGAATGTGTTCCGAAACTTGGGAAAAGACTAGCTAGGTCTTTCCCCCACACTGGACTAATCGATTAAACAGAATGCACAACCCAATTAGCCACTTACGCAACCTCATGTTGGGCCGTTACCGAATAACGGGCCTCTTACGCAACTCCAATAGATCAATCAAATTCCCTTTTTGCGTTTTTCCAAAGTTCCATGACATAGGTGAATCAAAACATTCTTTTTATCCAGTTTCCAAAATCACTGCCACCTATCTCTTGTTAAAACCATTTTGTCACAGCACACTATTTAAAACTCCTTTCATTTAAATCACGTTTAGAGATAGGTGTTTTCAGAAGTTACTTTTCCCCAAAACATAATTTTAAACAACATTTTTAAATACAGGGGACACGTAACTTAAAACGTTTATGTTCCATTACGAGGTTAAAATATTAGCTATTCACATATATTGAACCATAAAAGAATGGTCAAGAGTCCTTGCCCTGCAGAGCTTTACCACCATTACTGATTGACCTTGGACTAACTTGGACATTCGGCTTTATCGCCCTACTATCAGACTATCCTGGATCCGACTTCAATGTTCAGGTCATTCGCTTGGAACCTCGCTACGCTTGTCGAATGATCACTCAGTTATCTTTAGTTTGACTTCAATTCTTGAGTCCTTCGACTAGAACCTATAGAGCCGAAATACCCTATGTTAGACGTCTAGGTATGCTTGTCATATCCTCGATATACATCTACCCATTCAATATCAAATCCCGACTCATACTTATATACATTATTACAATACACGCATCAACTTAGGGTTCACATTCTCGAAAAATAGGCTTGGTGTTCATTTTCAGAAAATACGCGTACTCGTCCTTATACGAAAATAGGGTTATTGGTTTTGGCAAAACAAATTATCACTACATACAATCAGATTCCACATAAAATATATGTATATACTTATTTATACTCGCTCGACGTTCCGATAATTACAGGGTATGTCCCGAATTTCCGAATTTAATTTCCAAAAAAATTCGGCAGCACCTCCTCTGTTTATCGGCCTACCCGTCGAACAACTCGATGTCAAATCACAAACACAACCAATCAATCACAGCCATAATCCGAATACAATTTCCAACTTAATTACAATTATTATTTATTATTCATTTTTATTTATTTTCAGATATTAGGACTCAGAATAAACATCACAGTCCACCGTCGACTCGCCGAGGCTCATCGTCGACGGCGATAAAATTTTCGGGTTTCCGATTATCGGACATCCTTCGAGAATCCCACTGATTAATTAATAATTATTTTTGCACATAAATTATTTTTATTTATCTCACAGATATTATTCAATAGTTCCCTGCAGAAATGAATAAAATAATAATAAAAATCCCCATTCAGAAAATAGCACGCGCTCACGCGCATAATCGGAAAAGGAAACACCACCATGGCCGGAAAAAGGCATGGCACAGGCGACAACAGATGAAGATAGCACCACAATCACACAACTGGACATCACACATACATTTACGCGTGTGTATATGTATGTACACAATCCAACAGAACAAATAAAAGCAACAGTCGAGAACAGCGACGGCGGCCGGAAATTCAGGGCTTCCAAAAAATAGGAATCAGGCGAGCAACTTACCGTGAACATAGGAGATGAAAATAGGGAGAGGGGGTGGGAGATTAACAGGAAAGGAAAGAAAAAAAAGAGTTAGTAGGGAGAGAGACGGGACCGAGATGAAGAAGAGATGAGGGAAGGGGGTGTTACAGGGGAGGGGATAATTGTGTTTTTTTTATTAATTATTTTCTGCAGTAACCAATTAGCAAAGACCACGTTCTGCTAAATTTCTCAAAAACCTGCCACGTATTTACCCCTTTCTGACAACCCCAATTTGCCCCCGTTTATAAATTTAACTAACATTGCGCGAATAAAAATAATCCCGAAAATTCCAAATAAATTTTTTAAATGTCACAGATAATTAAAAGTTATTAAAAATAAATTATTTTCAAAATTTTAAAAATATATTTGAAACATAACTCGTATCCGCATTTCACAATTAACGAACCAAGCTGCACTCAAAAAAAATTCAGAAAATCACGAAAATAGTCTTAAAATGGTAGAAATATCCCGAGTTAAATAAAAACATGAATTTCAAAATTTTAAAATAATTTCTGAAACACAATTCATACCCGCTTTTATCAATTAAATGAATCGACGCGCGGGTGAAACTAACTCTGAAAATTCCCAAAATAATTTTAAAAATTCTCAAAATAATACGAACTTAATAAAATATAAGTTTCATAATTTTTGAAGATTTCCATAATTAAATATGGATTTTACCATTAAACACACTCAGAAAATCATTTAAAAATAAATAATTAACGAAATATTGATTTCTCAATTTTATAAAGTCCTAAAAATAATTATTGAAATTATAAAATTATAAAAACAATTTTAGACACAATCCAAGTATTTATGGAAATAAAACTGCAATAATACCATCTTTAACAACGATACAAAATCATACCATTCATTAATTAACCACGCAATTCAATTCCATACACTAATAATCACATACACATAGTGACAGAGTAATAACCCACTGACTGAACCCACACAAATATTTTATTTAATTATTTATTCCATAATTACACATTAAAATAATAATAAAAATATACGGGTCGTTATAGGCAACAGTCACCAGTGTATTATGTGAGCAAGCGATTACACGATGCTGAAACTCGTTACACAAGCATGAAGAAACTGGTTTATGCCTTGGTCCTTGCGTCAAGGAAATTACGGCCGTACTTCCAGGCCCATAGAATTGAAGTCCGCACAGCATATCCACTACGGAAAGTCCTTCACAAGCTAGAATCATCGGGGAGGATGTTGAAATGGGTCGTAGAATTGGGACAGTTTGAATTGGAATACATGCCTCGTACAGCGATTAAGGGACAAGCCTTAGCCAATTTTTTGTTGGAATTTGATTATGCGGTCGATGATAAAACTTTGGTGGTGTTGCAGCCCCCTCATAATGAAGAATCTTTAGAAGAGGTCCCATATCCCTGGTGGATCTTACATGTAGATGGGGCAGTTAACAATGGAGGAGCAGGTGCAGGCATAGTACTCGTATCTCCAGAAGGCCATCATCTGATGACTGCAATTCACTTCAAATTTTATGCAACAAATAATGATGTGGAGTATGAAGCATTGATTAATGGCTTAAAGATCGCTTTGGAAATGGGGGTGTGAAACCTAATTGCGAGGAGTGATTCAGAGCTGGTAGTGAATCAGGTTAATGGGGGGTTTCAAGCGCGAGGCCCACGAACGGAATTGTACTTGAGATGCACGCAGCGCTTGATCGGGAAGTTCAAAGAGGTTAGGTTAGAATTTATACTGCGGGAAAAGAACAGCAATGCAGATGCTGTAGCAAAAATGGGATCACAACAAGAGGCTGTGTTATTGGGATCCATACCTTTAGAGATTCAGGAAATTCCTAGCATCCCAGAGATAGAGGCGATGCAAGTAGATGAGGCTCCCAAGGAAATATGGATGACGCCCTTTCTTTCTTACATTCACAAGGGAACACTCCCCGAGGATAAGTTCAAGGCTCGTCAACTTCGCTACTAGGCTGCGAGGTATGTGGTGTACGATGAAGTTCTGTATAAGAGAGGTTTTAATCAACCACTGCTCAGATGTGTTGATGAAGAAGAAGGAAATTACATCTTTTGGGAGGTGCATGAAGGAATTTGTGGTAATCACTCGGGGGTAACTCATTAGCGATGAAAGTTTTGCGCCAAGGATATTATTGGCCTACGATGAAAGAAGATGCGACGAATTTTGTCAGAGCATGCGATCGCTGCCAACGCTTTGTAAACTACTCATCTATGCCAGCGACACTCTTAACATCTATGATAAGCCTGAGGCCATTTACCATGTGGGGGATAGACCTTATTGGAGAGCTCCCCAAGGCTAAAGGGGATGTCAAGTATGCGGTAGTCGCAGTTGATTATTTTACTAAGTGGGCAGAGGCTATGCCATTGGCTACTATAACCGCAAAGAAAATCAAAGATTTTGTCTTTCACTCCATCGTGTTCAGGTTTGGAATCCCTTACAAGCTTGTATCTGACAATGGAAAGAAATTTGACAGCAAGGAGTTGCGACAACTTTGTAAGGGTTTAAAAATTAAGAAGGAGTTTGCAGCGGTCTATCATCCTCAAAGCAATGGGTAGACAGAAGCTGTGAATAAAATAATAAAGCATACCCTCAGAACCAAGCTGGAAGAGCGCAAAGGAAATTGGCCTGAAGAACTCCCAAAGGTGATGTGGTCCTACAACACTACTCCATGATCTACTACGAGAGAAACTCCGTTTATGCTTACTTACGGCTATGAAGCTATGGTCCCCGTGGAAGTTGGTTCGGGATCGCTTCGCAGAGATCGTTACACGGAGAAGGATGCAGAGGTTAATCAAAGACTTAATTTGGATCTCTTGGAAGAAATAAGGGAAAATTCTCAGATGGGGCTTGCAGCATATCAGCAACGTGTCGCAAGGTATTATAACAAGAAGGTAAAGGGACAGTTGCTGAAGGTGGGAGATTTGGTGCTTAGGAAGGTGATGCCCAACATGAAGAACCCCCAACATGGAGTGTTTGGAGCTAATTGGGAAGGACCATACAAGATAAAGGCCATCTTATGGAAAAGGACTTATCACCTTGAGGATATGGAAGGAAAGCTGGTTTCGTGAGCATGGAACGCGGCGCATTTCTGAAAGTATTATCAGTAAGGCGCGGCTTGGGCCCCTTACGTACCTCTTTTATTATATATTTAGGGCTCTGCCCAGATTATAGACTAGAATTAAATAAATTCCTCCTAGCCTAGGGGGTAGTGCATGTACTACTTCCCTTAGAACTAGTTGAAGGATCATTTTTACGAATAAATTCCCCACAGAGCATAGTAGCCGGGGGACTGGTGCAGTTTTGACACTAGAGCGCATTACTAATAAAAACTTTGAAATTTTCCAAAAGTTATTTGCTTGTTAATTTGCTTAGTTGCATGACGCGTCCAAGCCACAGGGCACGCCCTGTTTAATAGTTCTATGCAGATGTTAGAAGGAACAACAAAACTCAAGTAAAAGTGGGACTGAGATGCGTACTATTTCCGAGGACGCGCCCGAGTTATCTTGGTAGATGCTCTGACAGTTTTGTGTTTCTTTAAAACATAATTAAAAGGAAGACGCGTCCTTGCTTAGGACGCTCCCCACACGCACTTGTGCCTTCAGATAAGACATAGAAACAAAAATACATTACCCAGATAATTCAGATTCAAAAAACAACGCGTCCAAATACAGAGGACGCGCCCATATGTAAGTCAAGGTAGAGTGATAAAGTAGAAGATATGTATAGAGGTAAATTAAAGAGAAATATCATGAAAATGTGCAAGCAAATGAGGTTCAAAAGTAATCATTACAATTTGCAAGGTTTCAAGGGGCCCACACCCTTAAAGTGGTTCAGGTAATAACTTCACGAATAAACATAGGACGCGTCCTATGCAGGAGGCGCGTCCTATGCAGGAGGCGCGTCCTGAGGCTTGTCTTGGTCGCCTGCAGGAGGAGGTTGAGTTTGAAGTGGAGAAGGAGCAGGAGACGCGTCCTCTTCCTCCAAGCCCAGAAAAATCCTTTTGCTCTTAATGGAATCCGCAGCCCTGATTCTGAAGTCATTTACCCATATCTGGGTGTCTGCATCGAACTTAAAAAAGGAATACTCTGGGTCATTTGCAATAAACCTAGAGCACCATTCCTCGAATCCAGATGCGAAGCCATTTTGATAGACTAGCTTTTTCTCCTCTCTCCACCCATGCAGTCTGTCATCGTTTAGAGTGTCAAGCTCTAGCTGCAAGGTATAATTCAGAGTGATAACATTATCCATTGCTTTCTCCATAAAAATGACATTACCCTCCAGTATGGCTTTCTCCCCCTCAAGACGCGCCTTGTCCTCCTGCAGGCGCTTGATCTCGGCATCCTTTTCTTGGGCAAGCAAATTAATGTACTTTTCCAGAGATTTTATCTTGTCTTCAGCTTGGCTCTTTGCAGTGTCGGGGCCAGCAAGACACGCCTTAAGTCTTGCAGACATGTTAGCACTTTGCCTGGCGTGCAGATGAAGCTCAGCTGCAGCCCTCACCATTGCCTCCTCTGTCTGCTGCTCGGTTCCGAAAGTCCAACCCCTAACTTCATCCTCAGTAAAAGCACCGGCTGAAGACGCGCCCAGATATCTGAGGACAAAGGATTGGTCATCATGAACAATTTTTTGACACTTCGAGGGCGCATCCTCATTAACAGGGATGTCAGGTGCCGTGGTAGCCATGATCTTGGGGGAAGGTGGAGGAGTCACAGCGGGAGTAGGATTTTTCACTTTCGGATAAGGCTTTACGGGAGTTTGCTTCTTTACCCTTAGCTTCTTGGAAGCTCCAATAGCGAAACCTTTTGAGAGAGAAGCCATGTCTGGTATATAAACACGGAAAAATGTTAGTCAAATAAAGAAGACACGTCCAGATAGTAGGACGCGCCCAGGGTATAATTTAAAGATTGGCAATGCATGCATATAAAGACATGTAAATGCATGAAGAAATGTCAAGCAAAATTAATGCAAAGATATGAAAATATATATATATGTGGATATGATGCGTCTTAAAGATATGACGCGTCCTGCCTAAGAGCATATTGGATGTATGGGAAAGATATAAGTAACATGCTAACATCAATCCTAGATTTTATAAGGAGACGCGCCCTGAAAATAAGACGCGCCCAAAGTGAAAGCGCGGATGTAGGGAAATGTCTATAAATCAGGTTAAGTTAAAGGGAAAAGGAAAGCATACAAATGGCGCGTCATAGAGTCATGACACATCCTATACCTAATAATTCCTTACCTTGCTCTAAGTCCACCTTTTTATTAATGTCTGGCTGAATAATTTCTATGGCATGGGGCCTTTTGGATTTCTCAGAAGCAGTGAGAATGGGCTTCCCATTATGAAAATCTCAAAATTTGCAAAGAGAACCCACTCGTGGGGACAAAGCTCCTATTTTCTTCAAGTTCTCCTCAGTGATCATATATTTGAGGTTGAAATGCTTCTCAGCATATTGCAATACCTTCTCTGCTCTCTTTTTCTTCCTTCCTTATAGTTCTTTCTGAGTTCTTTTATCTAGAGAAGAAATTTGAAGGTTACAAAAAGAAAAGAGAGAAAGCTTACAAAATGGAAGACGCGCCTTGAGGGAAAGGACGCGTCCTAGATGTTGTGCTTACTTGGCTCTAAGTTGAAACGATCGCGCGTCCTTTTGACATCATAGATGTAGAAAAATGGCTCCTTCCAGTCTCGTTCATGACTGATCCTGCCTTCATTAAATCCCTTGTTGTTCAACCATTTGTTGACAACCAGGAAGTGGTAGCCTGGGATAGATTTCCTGATGCTAAAAAAATAGCTGAGCTCTTTCATTGAGGGCGCGCCCAATCCCAGGTTATGGTACATAATGTACAGAGCCCAAGCTAACTTGTAGGAGTTTGGGGATAGTTGGAGTGGAGCCACATCGTACCACTTCAAAATTTTCTTGATGTACGGATGTAAGGGCGCGCCCACACCCAAGGAAATCAGTTTTGGTATGAGAACCATTCTGGGGATCCTTTGATTCCCAATGTTAAAAATGTGTGGCCTCATTGTGTGAAGAGGGTGGGCCCAGATGCCCTCCATGTCATAGTACTTCATATGCCATTGGATTTCCCAGTCAGTTGCAGTGGAGTCAAGAGCTACGCAGGCTAGCTTGCCTTCTTTTTTCCTTCTGGCATTTTTCTCTGCCTCAGTTAGAGCACCAAGCTTTGTCTAGTCACAATACACTTCAACATCTGAAGGTTTCCAATGTTCCAGGGGAGGATCAGATTTCTGGGGGGACACAGGATATGCCTCAGGGTCTGGAACACTCTTTTCAAATTCACTTACGCTAAGATGGGACGCCTCTTGAGAAGCTGACGGGTCCTGAGAAGCTGACGCATCCTGAGAAGGAGGCGCTTCCTCGTCTGAAACAATCATGTGTAGGGGCTGTTGGTTGTTTGAAGGTACAATTTCATCATCCGTCCAATCTTCGATGACAGCCCTAACTTGTAGAGTTGGAGTTCTTTTTCGTTTGAGTCCTTTCTTTTTCATTCTAGAGCTTATGGGGACGTGATCCATGGAATCAGAACTGGAATCAGACATTATAGAAGTCTTTGATTTGAGAGACTCGAAGACGCGTCTTTCTGCTTTAAGGAAGGGGCTCGTCCTGTGAAATTCAGGGAAATCGGGTTTGAAAGAGATCAAGTGAGGGGAGTAAATTCCAAGGCGTTTGTTGAGAACTTTGAATGGATGGAAAGATGATGAAGAAGACGCGTCCTCTAGCTACAAAAGAAGGAAGAAAAATTTGAGGACGCGTCCACAAAAAAATGGAGAAGGGAAGGAAGATATTGGAAACATGCGAGGGCGCGTCCTAAAAATCTATCGCAGGAGAGGCACTATAATGATGCGTCCTAGTAAGGTACTGGCCATATATGACCTTTGTTTGGAACAACTTGCACATATGTCTTAAACAAAAGAATATAAGACGCGCCCTGACGGGGAAACGCGTCCGATATGGTTGCAATGCAGTGGAATTTTAATTGACTATAATCGATTTGGGGGAAATTCTCTAAAATCTAGAAACATGTGACTGGGGAATCAAGGAAGCTAAATATAGTGGTTTTACAGATATATACACATATACATACGAAGGAAAATGAAGAACAATTGAGGCATATGAACAGTCTTTTGCTTATTACGGTTGGATTAATCAACCAAATAAAGAAGTAAAAGATGATTTACGTACCTTATAAGATGGGGATTCGATTAAGCTGTAGAAATCGAATAATGGGCGGTTGAATCATCGGAAATTTTAGCCGAAAGCTTATACGGCGGCGATGGCGGTTTCTAGAGAGAGAAGAGAGGAAAGTAATAATAATGAAATATGATTAGGGTATTTATAGAGGAGAGTGTGTGCTGACGTGTATGACAGCTGTAGCGCAACGGCTATAGAGTGAGTGGAAAGACGCGTCCTATGCCAATGGCGCGTCCTGTGTTCGCAAGCCAAATTTCGTTGCTTGATTTTTTAGAATAAAAATTCCAATTTTGTTTTCAACTGCAAATAGAATTTGGGGGGTAGTTGTTATACCCAAAATTTGGCATTGGATTGACTCGGGTCAAATACGGATTAAGTACAGTCAAGACCGGTATTGCTTTGTAGAAAGTAAGGACGCGCCAGGAACAGAGGACACGCCTACTTGTGAGAAGATGTTTTATGATCTGGTAATGGCGGAGCATGGGAGTGCATGATCAGGGAAGGACGCGCCCAAGCTATGTGGACGCATCAACCATGGTGAAAGTACTTAGCAAATGTGGTATTGTGGCAATAGACGCTGTAGGACGCGCCTGTCTTGATCAGGACGCGCCCTGAGTAGTAGAATACTGTGCGTGACGGGTTTTGAGGAGACAATACGAGTTTCATAAAGGTGAGGGCGCGCCTAGGGTCTTAGGACGCGTCCTGTGCTTGGTCTATGTATTCTCAATGGTGACTTCAGGACAAAGTTTGTATGGAGAGGAGCAATGGAGATTGTTTTTACTAATGTATTTGTTGCAGGTACTCTTTGAAGAATTCCCTCCTTGAGACGGTCAAGGAGGGGGATGTCCGTGAAAAAGCTTGAAGGCCTCCAGGGGTATGCCTGATGATTGAAGGCCTCCTCCTGTATTCAACGAATGTTCTCGTTGGGGATGCAGAGTTAACATTGGTGTGTGCTTTGGGAACTATGTTCTTGTATTCAACGGGTGTCCTCGTTGGAGAACTTTGGAGTCATCCTGCACTTTGCACCCAAGAGCTTGGGATCACCTGTCCTGCTATCTGGTGGGTTATCCTCATTTGGGGGACAGGGATGCGTCCCGCACTTGGAGTGAACCGTGGCAATACCTGCGTCCGTAAATCATGGGAGATAGCTATAGCGGAGTGTTGTCCTTGCGCCAGGAGATGCACTATTCATGAAGTCCTTCGATTACGGACGAGCCTTGGGCCTTTGCGGTTGGGCCTCATAGTTGGAAATTCCTAAAGCTAGTGGAAGACGGACTTTGGATGGGCTTCTACCGAGCCTAGGAATAAGAAGTCTAAGTCCATTAGATTTCTTGTTCCACAAGAACTACGTCAGGCTTGATCCCTATATAAAGGGTACATAGGCACATTCAGAGGGTAAGAAGTTGAGAGCTGATAAGAGACCCACCACTTACTCTGATCAATCTCAGCCCAAAACAACCACAAACCACCACACACCGCTTGATTTTCCGGCGAAGAACCACCGTCATAGATCTTAATTTCGGCGAGAACCTCAATCTTTGTTGTTACCAGATTCCTCCGTCAATAATAAATTGCCTTAAACCATTAGTACCATCTGAATTATAGAATGCTTTAAACTGGCACCTCACTGCAATATTGTAATATGGTTTTTTTATTTGAGTACCCCATTTGAGCTTGCTTTAAAATAATATTTAAAATTTAGGTCAGGCACGTAAGAATTTAGATCATCAGATATTTTGTTTCAACTTGGTTACAAAAACCCATACTTTTAAAATAACTAAACATATCAACATCCCTCTAAGTCTTCCCTGGATTTCTCCAAAGTTTCTGATTCCTAAATTTCTTACCAACAAATGAAAAAAAATTATAAATAAAGAAATTATTTTTCTCTAAAAATTAATAAGATGAACATCTATGTATAAGATTAACATACTTTAATTATTATTACTAAATACATGACATATTAAAATTTTATAACTAAATTAATTATACCTTAGTTTTCCGGGAAAACACCGAGAATTATGATCCAACGATGATTGTACGCCATCGCTGATTATAGAGGTAGGATGAGAAGGTGCATTAAGTCCACATATATTACTTGATCTTGCTTTCAGTATTAATATCTGAGTTGACAGGATATGAGAGATCTCTGGCATAATATTAATCTTCATTGGAACATTGGATTTAATAGGAATTACTTGATGTTACTCACTTTTAAACTCTCATGTTCTATCCACTCATATATTAGGAAAATCCTCTTTTGACACCAAATCCAAATCTTCTGTTAACTTTGAATAATCGATTTCCATATATTCTTGTGATGATAATATGCAGACGCTGAAAAAAATAGAGTTAATAAAAAGAAAAATTGCTCATATTATTGGAAACTTAGGCAAGTATGTAAACAAAAAGAATGCTATAAAAACATAGTCATAGATTTAAGAGCAATAATTTAGAATAAATACAATAACATTGTCTAAGTTGACTTGCAAGTCTCTCAACTCTCAAGTAAGGTTCCTGTTGACATATGTCTTGTATTTCTATCAACTCTCAAGTAAGGTTGATATTAAAATATTTCATGTAATTCTATTCAGTTTGTTTCAAAGTGGCTCAAATTACTTGGTACCATAAAGTAGGAAAACACGACTGACTTTTGCAAAAAAAATAAAAACAATTTTAATACCAATGGTCTAAATTTATATCGCGACTGTTGTTCTTCGCCATTTGTGAGAACTAAACAAAGAATTTCCACCGACATACTTATTAAAGTGAAGAGAATAAAATATAAGTAGCCTATTTTCTTGCTAATTTAAATCCGATCAAATGGTCTGAAAGATAATTTACTTGCAGTTTTACAGGTGGCCGTGATATAAGGACTAAAACTTGCAGATCCTCATGTTCTCCCGTATTTAAAATATGTTATAACAAAATTATTTTCAAAAATCATATGAAACAAACATTAATTACAAATTCACAAACATGTTTATCTGCTAATAAATTTCTATAATACAATTCTCTCATTATCCCATTAATATATTTCTTAAAAATATCTGCAGCACAATAAAGATTTGATGGCAAGTATGTATATTTGACCTCAACTATCAATTTTATACCTGGAAGAGAATGTTTTACTTCAATCATTCTTAAAAATATCCATCATTCACCAAAAAACATTCGGGAAAAGAATAACATCAAATTATGGATAATTAAAATTATAAGAGAACTTCTCAAACACTTGGTAGAATATATCAATGTGAAATTTTAAATATCTAAAAAAAAATTAAAATTAGTGAAACAATAAAAAAACCCATCTAGTGAGTATCTCTAGATTGCTGAAAAAATACAAACATACATAATATCAATAAATCTATACTCGTTACTTTATACCATAACCGAAATATACACAATAGCATATATGTACCTCATCAATTAGAGCCGAGATATCTTATTCCACTTCATCATCTTTCATTTTAATACCATTCTGAAAGAAAACCAAAATATAGTTATTTAGAACTAACATCAAATATTTGGAGTGCAAAACTTAAGTTTTTACATAATCGAAAAATTAATTGAATCATGATAAGAATAATAGGTCACCCCGATTGTGCATCTCAGTCGCAATCGAGATAGATCAAAAGATTCACGAAAAAATAATAACAAAATAGCTTATGAAAAAACAATGGTAACATGAGCACACTTTTGAATCATTGATGAAATATAATGATTACACGCTTCTCACAAACATCTATTGACAATCATCTGCAAAAACACGATAAACATATATATAAGTAGATATTGCAGATTCACAGAGATAATAGAGAAGAAATTGTGAGAGGTAATACAGATTCATGAATTTGAATATTTTAGAAAGATAAAAGTGATACAATAATATGACTCTGGTTTTAATTCAAAAAAATTTAAACGTAGTAATCAATTGCTATAATCCGGGAGCAGATTACTTGTATAGATAAATATGTGAGGTTAGTTTGTATATGGATTGAAATAGATTTAAATGTGAAAGATCCATGGATATCTGTATCATTATATTCTTAATGTTTACTAGCACTAGAATTTATAAATTACTTTAAATACCCTTCATTATTTTACTCTGCTAAATTATTTGCTTGCCCTTTTTGGTCATGAAAAAATCAACTGGACTATCCATAATAACCATATTTGACCCAATGACAATCCATGGGTTCGGCCGATTTAAATGTGGTAGTACAAAAAATACTATACTTAATCGGATACTCCATCCACTATACATGGGTTCCAGTTAACCCAACTTACTATCCAACAGATTTGACGTGCAACTAACATGGTAACTACCATGACAAGAAAGTTGATAACAACAATGACACCTTATTCTTCAAACAAATAAAATAAGGAATGGAGCACCAATCTTGCTCATCACAATTATTCTCTACTTTTATAAAATAAAATATACCAATTAATCATTTAATATATTTGATTTTTTTAACATTAATTTTATATCTTTAAAAACTAATATCATCAGCATACTACTCCATATATATTATGTTTAACATTTTTATTGAGATTTAATATCCTCAACAATAATTTGGTAACGATTAATATATTGCATGAATCAATAAGAGTAAATAGTCATATAAATTATTTATTAGCAAATTACACCCTGCAAAAATATTGATATAGTTCTAATTGATTCTTTTTATGATCTACAAAATCAATAATTCAAATAATATCATACATGTCCATAATTCATGCTATAATTGATTCTTTTATTATTATAAAATCACTAATTTATTATTTAAATCATGGAAACAATTATTAAGTGCTGATTTGTCTATACATACATCAATTCCTCCCACTAATTATGTCTCAATCACATATATAAACCATGTTCATCTTTTCACATAAAATCACATCTTCCTACTAATAGTTAGCAACCACTAAACAAACGTAATAATAATCAACTATTTCTGATTTTCTATTTTCTCATGGTTTTTTATGTATCTATCATGTAGTTAAAAGTTGAATTGATTCGAAATAATTCGCTGAATATACTGTTTTCCAGATTTTTAGCAACAATGTTCGATCAACTATCTTCTCTCGACCTCTCTAGAACCACCTGGAAAATTAGAGCAAGAGTAATTCGAATGTGGCCTTCGGTTCCAAACTCTTCTACTGCAAGCGAAGCCATCAAGGGATATAACCTCATTCTGCTGGATGATAGTTTAAAATCTATATATTTTTAACTTATAATAGTTACATAAAATTATATTTAAATATCAATCCATTTATAAAATGTTTGCTATGTTTAACCACTTCTTCACTAGTATTTGTTTATGTTGGATTGTCATGTACATGCTTACATATATCCAGATTACTGGAAAATGCATTCTGATAAGATAGTGGAGTATGGCGTATACGTGTTTTCTAATTTTTACACCAAAAAAGCTCTTGGAATACTAAAACCTGTTTCCTCTGGGTTAATAATTAATTTCTTACATACGACAACTGTAGATCCTGCTGATGATGATATTATGATATCTACCCACAAATTTGAATTTATGGATCTGAGTGAATTATTTATTGTTGTACAAGCAAACGGTGGTGTAGAATTTCCAGAATTTACAACAGATTTTGAGGACACAATTCTTTTTTTTAATTTTCAAGTAATTTTTTCCATGCAAAGTGTCTAACGTCAAGATTGATTGTAGATATTATGGGAGTATTAGAGAGTTTTGAGGAGCTTTCCAAGATTGGTACTAAGTTTGGTGAAAGGGACATTATCCATTTTCGGATTACTGATGGAAGGTAGTAATTTTCTTTGTTCTTTCTGATTATTATTTGTGTACATATATTTAATATTACTTTCCATATTGTATGTTTACTATTACTTCATCTATTATTTTATTCTAGGCATTCCTCTAAAGTTACCGTGTGGGGTAATCTTGCAATTGCAATTGATGCACGTTATAAAGAGATTCCAAAAGAAGAGCGAGTGATTGTCATATTGACCACTACCAAACTTAATATTTTTCATAGTTAGTTAATTTTTAATGAACTAACCTCTTTATTAATAAAACTATCAAAAATATTGCAGCAATGAAGCTTAATTTTCAATTTTCTTGGTTGCAGCCTCAGTTTAGATTAGCACTATACCTACTTCCAAAATTTATCTAAACATGGACCATGATACCGTTTTTGAGATGAGTCAGGGGTTAACGTTACTGACACATTTGAGTAATTATGGCTTTTTAGTATGTATTTATTCTCAATACCAAAATTATTACATGTACTTCATTTCTTGAATTAGACTCCGTGAAGAAGGTTACGTTCCTTCGAGAAAATCTATTAGGGTCAATTTATCATATTATTCATACTATCACGCTAAAAGAACTTAGTGAGAAAACTGCAACTAATTTCTGAAGGTATTAATTAATTATTTGCTTTACACAGTTTTACTAACTACATATGTATAGAAAATTTGAGTTTGTTTTTTTTCTACTGCCTCCAAACAATTTTATTCATCATATGTTAATCATTTTTTAGATGAATTTCCTATATAAAGTGAAAGTTATTAATATAGAGGAGAGTGTCGGCTGATGGTACCGTAACTACAGCAAGATGGATTGCTCTAGAGAAGTCACAAAACTGGAAGGAAAATATAAATGCTCCACATGCAATCAAAACAATCATGTTCCTCAAAAAAGGTTATATAATTGTAAACTAAACCAGTTTACAGTTATATGAAACTTCAAAAAATCACATAAGTTCTTAATCATTTTTTTAATGTTTAGGTTCAAGATTTTTCTATTTGCAGAAGACTCTACAGAAGCGTTTAATTTCGTCCTCTATGACCGTGCTGCCAAACGACTGGTGGGTAAAACAGTAACAAAACTTATTGTCGAGGGTTTCGTGGTGTGCCAATTTGTTTTTATGGTATCTTTGTTTTAAATGCAGTTTTTAATTTCTATTTTGTAATAAATTTATTTGTCATAATCAATTACATTTTAGGATTCAGGAACATATTCCCGCATATTAAAGCTATTGCAGGGAAAGAGATTACACTCTGAATTCAGCTCAATGATGATAACATCATCCTCAATAGTTCAATTACTATGCAATTGATGTTTATGATACTAATAGCTCCACATCTTCTATGTCTGCAAATACGGTGGTCTCTGAAATTTTAAATTCAGTAAATGTAAGTCTTATTATAATGCTCAGATTTCATCATATGATCCTTAAACTATTTATTTTTTGTATCTCATATCATTTACAATTGATGATTCAATGCCTATTTTTTCTTACAGTCTGTTAGGCCTCAATGATACTATAGAAGGGGGTTGAATACAGTATCTACAATCAATTCGATTATGAACACAAGTATGTAACAGAAAACAAGTTTATTCAATATATCAAACTCTGTTACAGTAGGTTTAATCTACTCTCTTAGTGATGTATGATATCACTAAGAGCTGCTAGGGTTACAATAAATAATATTCTCGTGAATAATAACACTTATAGTGTAAACCCTAATCTGTGTTTATATACTACACAGTTACAAGATATCTCCTAATTGATATGATATATTCTGTTTCCTAAAATACATCAATCAGAGATTATCTACTATAGTCCTTTAGCTGTCCAACTCTCCAAGCATATCTTCTTTTGTTTAATCCAGATCCTCTCCTGTAAATCAGCCTCTTTTCATCCCTGAAGTGTATCCGCACTTAAGTTTTGTTGTAAGTCCTGATGGCTTAAGTTCTGATAACTTCCTGTCTTCAGTAAGTTCTGATTTCCAGTTAACTTCTGATATTAAGTTCTAAAACTAAACAAATCAGATTAGACATGACATCACAAATATATCTAACACAGTCTGATGTGGTAGAAATTGTGGACCATGGACATACTCCAGGATCCGCTAGGTCTACCAGCAAGAAAATAAAATTGGTAAGCAGTTTGTTATTATTTTACCATATATAAAAGTAATAAACTTGACACTTTTTTGATATATAGTTCAGTGATAAACCTGAATTTTAATTACACCCATTTGTTTCTTTTTTAGGAGAGGTAGATGTCCATTTTCTCCTGGATCTTTGTTCTGAATGCATAGGGTGATCATGGAATTTTTAATTTTTTGTCATTTTAGTCGTACCAATCCATTTTTATTATTATTTCCCAGACACTTTTATGTGTAATGTTTCCATATTTTGCATTTTTGTTTTAAAACAAAATCAAGAGATTCGACAAATTTAGTGACTACTAGTGACTCTTTTGTTTCAAGTATTTTGTATGGTCGAAGTGTCAAAGTTTATACATATTATATTTAATGGTTGCCGCGTAAAATTTTTTAACTATGGATTTCTTCCATTGGACAGGCTCTTATAAGTTATAACCATATGTACTTTAACTTTGGATGTCTCACTTTGGTATAATTAGTCATATGAGTTCATTCCTCTATCAACGTAATTATCAAATTTGATATAAATTAATGATCTAATATGATGATCAAGTAATAGTTTTAACCTCTATATTTGATTATCTTAATAAAACCATGATGATCAAGTAAGTGTCTACTTAGATACTACTGGAAATATGTGCAATCAACACCAAAGAATAGATGTTGGATATTCTACTGGAACAGATACTGTACTATTAGATTACTAAAAATTGATAAAAACAAAACTCTACTACAAGCAAAGGAAACAACAACCAGGAGGTGCTAATTTATTCCAATACCTACTTAACCAAAACAAAAGATTGTACAATTTTGTGCATCAACCATATCCTACAAAAGCCAAAAAATTAAAGATCAGATTAAAACAAGTGCTCATGGTTGGTACGTTTCTGTAAGTTAATGAACACTGAAACACTGAAAATACGTTAAGAACTAACAATAAGTGATTTCTACACAGGAGTAAACTCTTTTTTTAAGAATATTAAGATCTCTTTCATTTACAGAATTTCTGGAGCACTTAATACACTTCAAATAAAACTATGGCGGTCGAAATAAGAAAGTTATCCTATAATCTGACATCTTGCAAGAAGGTTCTTCGCAAAAATCATTAGCTCAACATTAGTCTATTTACCTGATGGTTTTCCGTTGACGAACACTTGCAAAGTATGGCCAGCTGACATAATAGTAAGAATATGATATTTTCCATGCTTGAGGAACCATTCATTTGATGTTATACTCACGATGGAGAGAACATAGTAAGATCATAAAATTAGTTTAAAACAGATGTTTCAGAAGACACGATAATGATTAATATCAGTAGACGATCATACTTACTCTGTAAGGTACCATAAATAATCCGAGGAATCTATGGTGAGATTTAACTGCTCATACAACCCCCATTTTTCTAGAGTATCACCCTCATCAGCAGTTGGAGCTTCTTCGGTGAAAGATTGTCAGTGGAAACCTGCACTAACAGGGAGCATCTTCATATGAGCATCGTGGAAACCTAACTGTAAATATTATTATTTGGGATGATATTAGCTGAAGGATTGCTAAACAATATTTATATGTTTGGGTTTAGAACCTTTAAATATAAGGATAGAACGACGGAAACCATTTTCCATAATGTCTGTCATTACAAATCATAAATGATGCAGACATAGTTAACATTAAAATAAAAGGAATGTCGTCTTGGATTGTTTCTCAGATACATATAATCGAATAAATCTAACAATTATTATTTTTATTTTAATTACTGTAGAAAGTACACTCAAACTAATCATCTGACCATATGGAATATGACAGATGTCTGGAATGGATATATGGACCTTGGTCCACCATCCAAAATTTGCCCGCAACAATGAATCATGTACCTTATCAATTTGTCGACACCTTTATAGAATTATAAGCAACTATTATTTAAGTAATTTAAATTTGCATATCACTTCTCCTATTATAGAGTTCTTATTTATCTATCTACCATTTACTATATAAAAAAATTGTTCAAAGATGCTGGGAAGATCCTCAAGGATTTCACCATTATTATTTTCCTTATGCCAGTTTCTTACATGAATTAGAGAATAGGCTAATTATGTTAGAGCTTGGTTACAACCAAGCTCAGCAGCGAGAGAATCATGATAAGTTGTTTACAAGTTTAAACGAAGACCAACTTCAGGCATATACTTCTATGCTCAGCATTGTCGCAAATAACTATG
Organism: Apium graveolens; assembly: GCF_009905375.1. Classification (NCBI taxonomy): domain Eukaryota; kingdom Viridiplantae; phylum Streptophyta; class Magnoliopsida; order Apiales; family Apiaceae; genus Apium; species Apium graveolens. The sequence goes on along the minus strand of NC_133657.1, from coordinate 34,549,430 downwards.
GTGACTATGCCAAAGGAAGATGCACCTATGCAGGGGGAGCATACTCAAGATATAACCACATCTCAAGAAGCATCAGAACATACATCTGGCTCTTCAAGTTCTGATTCGTCAAGTTCTGATAAGCCAAGTACTGATAGTTCTGAAAATCTAAATTCTGAAGAATCCAACTCAGAGAGTATAGTTTCAGGGGGAGCATCAGAAAATGTTAATGAAGACAGCATGGATCATGGGGGAGCATCCAGTTCTAGAGAAAATCTTCCATCTGCAAGGAAGTGGACTAAATCACATACACCTGATTTGATAATTGGAAATCCTGATGCAGGTGTCAGAACTAGAACAGCTACTCCAAGTGAATGTCTTTACAATTCTTTTCTTTCTCAGACTGAGCCAAAGAAAGTGGAAGAGCTCTTCAAGATGCTGATTGGGTGCAAGCAATGTAGGAAGAGTTAAATGAATTTGAAAGAAACAAAGTCTGGACCCTAGTGCTAAGACCAAAGAACAGATCTGTTGTTGGTACAAAATGGTTATTCAGAAACAAAACTGATTGTGATGGCATAATTACAAGGAATAAGGCAAGGCTGGTTACAAAAGGATATTCTCAACAGGAGGGAATTGATTATGATGAAACATTTGCACCAGTTGCTAGATTGGAAGCCATAAGGATATTTTTGGCTTATGCTGCTCACAAAAAGTTTACTGTCTTTCAAATGGATGTGAAAAGTGCTTTTCTCAATGGAGAATTGGAGGAAGAAGTATATGTTGAACAATCTCCAGGCTTTGTAGATTCTAAATATCCAGATTATGTCTACAGGCTTGATAAAACACTTTATGGACTTAAGCAAACTCCAAGAGCATGGTATGAGACTTTAGTTCAGTTTCTTCTGGAAAGTGGATTTAACAGAGGAACTATAGACAAAACACTGTTCTACCTCAACCATGGAAAGGACTTACTTCTGGTCCAGATTTATGTTGATGATATCATTTTTGGTTCTACAAATGACAGACTTTGCAAGAAGTTTGCCAAACTGATGCAGTCAAGATATCAAATGAGTATGATGGGGGAACTTATAATGACTTGTGTATTTTTATTTTCTTTGGAAGTGTAATAAAGGTTTAAGTAAATAAATAAAAGGTGTATAATGGTTTTTGGCAACAGTATTGATTGTACTTAATTAATTATGATTTGTTGATATGTGGAATTGAATTGTGTGATTTATTAGTGAGTTACATGATTTTATTTTGCTTGTAAAAGTGATTTTATTGTAATTTTAATTCCATAAATATTTGGGTTTTCTTTAAAATTGGTTTTCTAATTTTATAATTTCAATAAATATTTTTAGGACTTTATAAAATTGAGAAATCAATATTTTGTTAATTATTCATTTTTTAAATGATTTTATGAGTGTGTTAAATGCTAAAATCCATATTTAATTATGGGAATCTTTAAAAATTATGAAACTTATATTTATTAAGTTCTTATTATTCTGACAATTTTAAAATTATTTTGGAAATTTTCGGAAGATGTTTTAACCGCGCGTTGTTTCGTTATTTGTTAAAACGCGGGCATAAAGTGTGTTTTAAAGATTATTTTAAAATTTCGGAAGTTACATTTTTATTTTCTTCAGGATATTTATAATATATTAAGATGGTTTTTATGATTTTCTGGGATCATTTTAAATGTCGCGGCGGTTCAATAAGTGCAATTTTCGGTCCCCGGATAATATTTGTGATACGTGTTACAGCAGAAGCAATTGTAAATAAAAAAAATTAACAACCCCCCCCTTCATCCCTGTTCTCGGCTCATTGTCTCTCTATCTCGATCTCTCTACAGTCTCTCTTCTCTCATCTCTCATTATCTTTCATCTCTCCACTCTTCCTCTTCCTCCTCCTTTTTCTTTTTCGTTCTCCTATTGCTTCTCGGTGCGGTTGCCGTCATCGTTTTCCGGCCACACGGTTTTGCTTCTCTGTTCATCCGTATATGCTTGTGTGTGTGTGTTGTGATTGTGTGTGTGTGTTGTGTCTGTCGTGTGTGTGAGTTGTGTGTGTTGTTTGCGGTGTGTACGTGCGAGCCGCGACACGTGTGTGATGTGGTTGTAATAACCCCAAAATTTTGAACTTTTTGTAACCCTTATGAATAGTGTTTTTGCAGATATTTCTGAACAAGAAAACTTTTCATGCCACACTATGTAGGGGTTCTTATATGGATATTCTGAGATTTTATTGGTACTCTATATGATATATAAGTGTATGTAAAGATCGTCAGAATCCAAATCCGAACACTTTGATTTTTCCCGGAAATCCACCAGATATCGAAAGAATTGAGTATAAGGTAACAGGATAAAAAGGATTTAAATTCAAGGATTTTAATAGAGGATCATAAAAAGGAATATAATGTATTGAGAAAGGTTAAGGGAACCTAAGTAATAAGATCCCGGGTATGATCCCTCAAACGATAAACGAAAACGAAAGTTAAGCGAACCGTATAACAGATCAGCGGTCAATAGCCAAATAATTAAAAGCTAATCAAAAAGATTAGAGGGGATGATGTCATCAAACCAATGAGAAGAGGACAAAGGAGGGAGGGTGACATCACAGGGTGACATAAGCATGACCAAGCAAGTGTGTTTTTGGTTGAATTAGAACCACACAAAAATTACCATGGAAAAAAGGTAAGAAGCAAAACAAAACAAATCAAAAAAATCAACCAACCAAGCCAAACATTTCATTTTCACCAAAAACACAAAACTTTTCATTTCTTCTTCCTTGCTCTCGGCTTCTTCTTCGTTTCCAAAGCAAGAAAGTCAAAATCATAGTTCCAAACTTTGTTAAATTACAAGGTAATTATCTAAGACTCCTTATGCATAGTTATGGATATCCTATAAGTTTGAGCTCCTAAATCATTCACAATCTCTTCCTAAAAATCATGGAAGAAGATGGTGAATAGTGTTTTTCAAGAACTAAATTTTTTTGTTCTTGAAGTTTTGTTTAGATTAAGCTTGGATAAGGACTTTAAGGGTGATTCCAAGCCATTCTCTTGATTCTCCACTCTCTAAGGAAGGTATAACCCCCTCTAAACCCTAACTTTATTTGAGTAATTAGGTTTAGTTTTGTTGTTATAATTCATGAGAGGCTTGCTAGTTGTAAATGTAGAAATTAGTTGATTTTGTGAAGTTTTTGGAGTGGTAGTTCTTGGATTGTTGATTAATGAACTTAAGTGTAGTTAAATTCAAGTTTAAGAATAAGTATAAATTGTTAATATTGAGTTGTTGGGGCTGTTATGATGTAGTATGGATGGAGTTTTGATTGGGTTGTGATTGTGGATTGATTATGGGTTGAATTGGAGTGTTTTAAATTTGGGTAATCGCGTAAACATAGCCGTCGTAATGTCCGATTTACTTTAGGCTGTTTTTGTTCTTAACATTAGGACCAGAGAACTCCCTGCTAAGTTTTGACCATTGCCATGATTAGATAGTTCATGTTACGAGTTTCGTTTTGATATGTGGTTCGTTTGATTCCGATGTACGGTTTAGGAGAAACGGCCGTTTTAAGTAACGACGTTTCGTGAACGAACCATTACCCCTCGCCTTACTTTGAAACATAGGTTAAAGACCTTAAAGGACTAATTGGAGTATGAAACATTTAATTAAAGTGTAATAGGAAGTTGGTAAGACACTCGCGAAAGAATCTCCTTAAAACTCGTAATGGTTAATTTATTAAAAATGGTGGAGCCGAGGGTACTCGAGCGACTTAAGTGAATCGTTAAGCGCAAAGCGAGCGTTAGAGTCTAAATTGGTTAAAGTATAGATTTATAAGTGACTTTGGTTTAATTCCAACTTATATGTTGTTTATAGGTTACCAGACTCGTCCCAAGCCATTTGTAACCCCCAGTCGCTCAGGCAAGTTTTCTACTCGTATAACTGTTGTTGTGATGTATATGTGTATATGCATGATCTTGTGATAAATGCATATTTGTTATTAGCAAATTCTTGCGATATATTGGAGCATGTGATATGGTATATATGCATGCCTGTTTCGTATTCTTGATCTATATATCTGTTGGTTCAAATGCTTATTAGTTGCATAATACATATGCTAGAGATAAGCAGTAGTTGCGTATACCCTGAGTATAAGGGACCCAAAGGTGAACCCTTTTCTAAAATCGGGAGTAGATGTTCCCGAGTATATGATATATATATATATATATTTATATATATATATATTGATATGGTTTTTAAAAACTATTAATCGAATAAGGTTTATTCGATAACTTTATATTGTTTAATGAATATTACTTGAATATTCATTCGAGGACTTATGACTCACTTTATATTATTTAATGAATATTACTTGAATATTCATTCGAGGACTTATGACTCACTTTATATTATTTAATCAATATTACTTGAATATTCATTCGAGGAATTATGACTCACTTTATATTATTTAATGAATATTACTTGAATATTCATTCGAGGACAGATGACTCCGCTTATATTATTTAATTGAATATTATTTGAATATTCATATGAGGACCTATGACTCCGATTATTTTCTGAAATGTATTCTTTATTTTACTAAAGAATAAGGTGTCGATAATCAAACATATTTTTTTGATTATTCAAATAAAGATAGTACTTTCGTATAAGTATATCTTTGGTTATTTAATACTCATTTCAAGTATAAGTTTTACAACTTCTACTTCAATTATTTGTATAAAGATTATTCTTTAAGGGAATATTATTTAAATGATAATATTCAGATATTTTATAATATATTGGGACTGATTTACTTTATTAAATCAGCATTACTCCAAACACTCTTTAAAGTGTTTTCGAGTCTTTAAAATGATTTTTAAAAAAGTTAGAGCGGATCCCAAAACTCATTTTTTATATATTTAAGATCTTCCTTTTAAAGGGGATTTAAATACTCGCTCAAAACCAGAGGGATCCGGCTCTGTGGTGTATTTTATATTCGCAACAAGGTTGCGGTTTTGGTAAATGAATTGATTACTTACTCAACGTTCGGGAAGTAAGTCCATCTATCGAGTCGGCATAAGCAACATGGGCTCAGTGGGCGTCCATGAAAGTGTAAGTGGCTCAGTGGGAGTCCATCAAATACGTAAGTGGCTGAGTGGCAGTCCAGCATAAGGTCCTATTGCGACCAGGGTGATGACCAGTGGGGAATTCGTCCATCTACTAGTAGAAAAGGTTACTTATTGGTATCTTTGCCTGATCAGCAAGATATCGGGTTTATGCCACAATTCTTTTCCCTTCCAAAAATTTATTGGATGTTACAAACTCTGTTCATACTTTACATGACAGAGGTTTTCAGGAACTGTATAAAGAAGGTATATATGTGGATATATATATCGGAACTTAATGAAGTATATCATAACTTCATTTCCTTCAATAATACTTCAAAGATTTAATCTATTCAAATCTTGTCTTGTAGTCTCATCTATGTGATAAACTGTTGAAAGCTCCTTATACCTTGAACAGTGGTAGTTCAAGTAGCTTTATAAATGATATAAGTATAGTGAAGTATTTGGTAACTTCATCCCTTGTTTTTGCTTATATCCAGTAAGTAATTATCTTGCACTTGATAAAGGATTCTAGTAAGTTATCCATTTAGATACTTGCATTATTGTTTACACTATATATTATCTTGCGAGCTGTAATGCTCACTCTTGCTTTATTTCTTCATCACACAACAACAGTTAGGAAAGATGGCCAGACTCAAGCAGACCCAGCGCAAGAGCGTAAGAAGCGCCCCGCGCCTTCCCGTTGAGATCATAGCTGCTATAGCTGTAGAGGTAGATCTATCTGTAGATCAGACCTTCTACTTTTGGGAATCAATTATGTATAATTATAACTTGTGGCAGATAATGGCAATTAATTGTAAACTTATCAAGTAATCATTTTGGGTTGTAATAACTTTTAAATTATGGATTCAAAGACTTGTACTTATTTCAATTTCATCTCTGAGACTATAACGGGTTGTGGTGTGTGTTAGTGTGGGGTCACAACATAAGGTTAATTATTATTAATTAAGCGAAGTGATATTGTGGAAAGAAAGACTGTGACGACCCGGATCCCTGACCCCGGATCTGGGGGTGTTACAAAAATGGTATCAGAGCTAAGCGTTATAAACCTCAGAGATGATGCGACGATATAATAATAAACTCACAAAGATAATAAGAACTCTTGCCAAGTTCATGGTCGGACTACTTAAAGTAGCGCTAACAGTTAAAACCCTTACGGGAACCCTTATAAGTATCATGATAGTAACTTAGCTCATTTAATGTGTAGGCGCATGAGATAGAGGACCCTGAGATGTTCGAGCGTGAGCATGATGAGGCACTGCTAGATGTCGAGGATCAGGAGGAGCTTGAGATGGAGGAGGATGAGGAGGACCCCTCAGAGGTGTCAGAGACAGAGGTCATTGCTATTTCAGATGAGGAGGACCCGAATGAGGTCCCAGTAGCTGAAGAGCGTGTCGGAGCTATGGTAGTGTACACTGGTACCCCTTTACCCACACTTTCGGTGGTCAGAGCTCCTACCCCTCCACCACTATCTTGGATCCCCTATGATGACAGCTCAGAGACCCATACTTCCGAGCCTAGGCAGACCGAGGAGGCAGCCCCAGCGGCTCCGGATTCACCACCTCTCGACCCTGCCCATAGGTAGTCTTTGTTAGCCCACGGCTATGTTCAGGATGTACTGAGGACCCGAGTGGCTGTTGCTGAGGCCCGGCTGGATGAGGCCAGGAGGGAGTTGGATGTGGAGAGGATGGGTAGGCGTACCCGAGCTTATGAGACTAGGGCTGCTATACCCTGATCCTTAAGGAGGGAGCTGACGGGGATAGAGCTCACGTCCCGAGCGAGACTCAGATCGCTCCAGGGGGACAGGCATGGTTGGATCTCCAGGCGGCAGGCCGACTATATCTTCCGTCGTGTGATGGAAAGGGTATGGGAGCTGACCCACTTCGGTGTGTGATTCAGGACTGACGATGGGATAGTCTAGTTGTCTAGTTAGTCGAGGCCTTAGTAAGAGCCAATTTTCTGGGATAGTTGACTTGTATATAGCATCCCTTTTTTTGACTAGACAGATAGACTATTGTGTATCACTTTTGGGACAGATGGCTGTAGCACTGTTGTACTTTTGACCAGATCAAACTATGTATTTCTCGCATTATGTATATATTTGTTTCCTTTCGGTTTAGTTCCTTAGTGACGAGATCACTGTTTTTATCATTATTATTACTGCACTTCTTATTAGAACTGTCATAATATAATAGAATTGCGAGATACATTCTCCCCATTATAGAACTGTGCAAGGCACAATGTTGTGTATGATTGTGACCTAACGTTGAATTTCCCCAAATAATTATCAGTATCATGCCGCCAAGAAAGATTGGAACTAGGGCGAACCCTGGATCTGAGGACCAGGGAAGCCATAACCAGGACGATAGGAACCAGGAACACAGTGAAGAGGAAGACGAGGATTATGTTGAACAGGATGACTCCCTGTATGAAGAGGAGGAGGAAACATATGATGTTGAGGGATTTGAGATAGAGGCTGAAGAAGGAGAAACTGAGGTTGAGCAACCAGTACCAAACCCAGGCATGGATCCCATGGGCCAGTTCCTGCAACTACTAAGGCAGAACTTGGAACGTCAACCCAACCCACCCCCTCAAGGAAATAACAATGTTGTGGCAAACTCTTTCAGGGCTTTTAAGTCCCTTAAGCCACCTGAGTTCCACGGATCAGCCGACCCAGTTGAGGCAAGGGCATGGTTAAAGGAAATGGAGAAATCCTTTGAGATTCTGAGTACCGATGAGGCACAGAAGACTGTATTTGCTACCTACCTTCTGAAAGGAGAGGCTAACTACTGGTGGGAGGCCAAGAAAAATATGGAGACAGATGTTATTATAACCTGGGAGAGATTCAGTCAGTTATTTCTGGGAAAATATTTCCCGAGGTTTATGGAAAACCAGATGGAGCGCAAGTTCTTGGAGCTAAAGTAGAATAATTTATCTGTAGCAGAGTACGAAGCAAAATTTACTGAGTTATCAAGGTTTGTGCCGAAATTTGTGAGCACCGAGGAAAAGAAAGCTAGGAGGTTTCAGCAAGGACTGAAACCGTGGATTCAGAATAGGGTGGCAATCCTTGAGCTTACTGATTATGCCACTCTGGTGCAAAAAGCAACAATTGTAGAAGCCGGAAGTGAACAGATGCAGAGGGAAAGAGAGAAGAAGGGAATAAAGAGGAAAAGCATGAGCATGGGTGGAGGTTCCGCAGGAAGGAGTTTCCCAACTAGATTTAATCGAGGAGCAGTGTCCCTACCGGGAAAGAACACTGGGTTTAAGCGGCCAATGAGCGTGAATGTGAGCCAGAGCGGCCAGAAGTCAAGAATGTCCTATTCCAACCAGTCTCGACCCCCATTGTCAGCCTGTAACACTTGTGGAATGATGCACACTGGGGAGTGTAAAGGAAAGCCAGTAACCTGCTTTAAGTACGGTCGAGAAGGTCACTATTCAACTAAGTGCCCTTCATCAACCCCTGCCGTCATTCCAACCACCACTTGTCATCAGTGTGGACGCCCGGGTCATTGGAAGAGGGAATGCCCAATGAACAAACCAGCAGCTTCAGGAGCTAGCAGGGCTGCCTCCAATAAGCCACCTACTATGAGGACTTTCAACATGACAGTCCAGGATGCTATAAAAGACTCAGATGTGATAGCAGGTACCCTTTCTCTAAATTCAGTCAGTGCAAACATTTTATTTGATTCGGGAGCAACTAAATCTTTTATATCAAAGGACCTTGCGTGTAAATTAAGACTTAAGGCTGAACCCTTGATAGAACCCTTACAAGTAGAAATAGCCAATCATGAAATTATTCCTGTTAACCAGATTCACCCCGCCTGTGAGTTAGGCATAGGGGAGCAATCTTTTAGTGTTGATCTGATTCTTTTTAAATTAGGGGAGTTTGATGTAATTTTGGGAATGGACTGGCTATCTAGTAATGATGCTCAGATAGACTGTAAGGGGAAGAAAGTTAAGTTAAATGTCCCAGGAAAGAAAGAAGTTATATTTAGATGAAAGAGGCAGACGCAGAAATTTTTGACTATGGCCCAGGCCAGAAGGATGCTACGAAAAGGAAATGAGGCTTACCTAGCCTATGTGGTGGACACGCAGAAGGAGGTGCCCAACTTACAAGATATCCGGTAGTCAACGAATTTGAAGACGTATTCCCACAAGACCTTCCGGGAATACCACCCGATAGAGTGATTGAATTTGCTATTGAGTTGGCCCCAGGGACGGCGCCAGTTTCAAAAGCACCTTACCGGTTAGCCCCATTAGAAATGAAGGAATTAGCTACCCAATTGCAGGAACTTTTGGATAAGGGTATGATAAGACCCAGTGTGTCTCCGTGGGGAGCACCAATATTATTTTTAAGGAAGAAGGATGGGAGCATGAGGCTGTGCATCGACTATCGAGAGTTGAACAAGCTAACCATAAAGAACAGGTACCCGTTACCTAGAATAGACGATCTGTTCGACCAGCTAAAAGATGCAGTTTATTTTTCCAAGATTGACCTGAGAACTGGATATCACCAACTAAAGATTAAACCCGAAGATATTTCCAAGACAGCGTTCCGTACCAGGTATGGGCACTATGAGTTCTTGGTAATGTCCTTTGGATTAACCAATGCCCCAGCGGCTTTCATGGACTTAATGAACAGAGTATTTAAGAAGTACTTGGACAAGTGTGTGATAGTTTTTATCGATGATATTTTAATCTACTCAAGGACTGAGGCAGAACATGCAGAGCATTTGAGGATAGCTCTAGGAATACTCAGAGAGGAACAGTTATATGCCAAATTCTCGAAGTGTGAATTCTGGCGGAATGAAGTACAGTTTTTAGGACATGTGATCAATAAAGAAGGAGTATTGGTCGACCCCTCCAAGATAAGGGCGGTCTCAAATTGGGAAAGGCCAACCACACCCACAGAGGTAAGGAGTTTCATAGGATTGGCCGGCTACTATCGTAGATTTGTACAGGACTTTGTGAAGATCGCAGCCCCTTTGACATGACTTACTCGTAAGACAGAGAAGTTTGAATGGACGGAGAAATGCGAGAACAATTTTCAGGAATTAAAGAAAAGGTTGGTAACGGCCCCGGTGTTGGCATTGCCAGACGGAAAAGGAGATTTTGTGATATATAGTGACGCGTCACACAAAGGATTAGGGTGTGTGCTTATGCAGCACGGTAAAGTGATTGCGTATGCGTCGAGACAACTGAAGGAATACGAGATTAGATATCCTACTCATGACCTTGAGCTTGCGGCAATAGTTTTTGTCCTAAAAATTTGGAGGCACTACTTGTATGGAGAGAAGTACGAGATTTTCACAGACCATAAGAGCCTCAAGTACATATTTACGCAGAAAGAGCTCAACATGCGCCAGAGGAGATGGTTAGAGCTAATCCAGGACTATGATTGTGAGATTCTCTATCACCCGGGGAAAGCCAATGTGGTGGCTGATGCCCTTAGTAGAAAAGAAAGACTCAAAATGATAACGACTTCGGAAGAATTGATAAAGGATTTTGAGAGAATGGAAATAGAAGTAAGGGTAACCGGAACCGGAACTAAAAAGCTTTTTGAGATCTCAATGCAGCCACAGTTATTGGAAAAGATCAGATTGTGCCAAGAGAATATAATGAATGAAGGCAGAGAGTCAATGACTGGAGAAGAGATCCATACTGAGAAAGATGATAAAGGGATAATGAGGTACTCCTACCGGATTTGGGTTCCGAACGTTCAAGAGCTTAAAGATGAGATTTTGGATGAAAGCCATAGTTCAAGGTATTCCATTCACCCGGGAAGCACCAAGATGTATAGGGATTTGAAGGAATATTACTGGTGGCCCAACATGAAGAGGGACGTAGCAGAATGGGTAAGCAAATGTTTGACTTGCCAAAGAGTAAAGGCAGAGCACCAGAGACCCAGTGGACTTTTACGACCCCTGGAGATTCCCGAATGGAAATGGGAACAGATAGCCATGGATTTTGTTGTCGGTTTACCAAAGACGAAAGCCAACCATGATGCCATATGGGTGATTATAGACCGATTGACAAAGTCAGCTCATTTCATTCCTATCAATGAGAGATACACAGTCGATAGACTGGTGGACATTTACCTTAAGGAAATAGTGACGCGACATGGAGTCCCAGCATCCATTATCTCAGACCGAGACCCCAGGTTCAACTCCAGATTTTGGAAGAGCTTTCAAGAATGTGCGGGGACCAAGTTAAATATGAGTACCGCGTACCATCCCCAGATGGATGGGCAGAGTGAAAGGACCATCCAGACACTAGAGGATATGTTGAGAGTCTGTGCAATAGACTTTAAAGGAAGTTGGGATGATCACTTGCCGTTGATCGAATTTTCTTATAACAATAGCTTTCATGCTAGCATCGGAATGCCGCCTTATGAGGCCCTGTACGGAAGAAGGTGTCGATCTCCCTTATACTGGGATGAAGTAGGAGAGCGGAAGATGCTCAGACTTGAAGTGGTCCAAAGGACCAAAGACATAGTGGATCTCATCAGAGGACGGCTAGTAGCAGCCCAAGACAGACAGAAGAAATATGCAAACCTAGCCCAAAAGGACAAGGAGTATGAAGTAGGGGACTTAGTACTACTAAAAGTATCCCCTTGGAAGGGGTTAATGAGATTCGGAAAGAAAGGAAAACTAAGCCCAAGATACATTGGACCTTTTGAGATACTAAGACGGATTGGGAAGTTGGCTTACGAGCTAGCCTTACCCCCGAACCTACAACAAGTTCATAATGTGTTCCATGTGTCAATGCTAAGGAAGTATCATCGGGATGCCAGACACATAGTGGAGTACGAGCATGTGGATATGCAACCAGATCTGACTTACGTGGAGAAACCAGTAAAGATTATGGATAAGAAGGAGCAGGTGCTTCGGAACAAAGTGATCAAGCTAGTCAGAGTGCTATGGCAGAATCATAATGTGGAAGAATCAACTTGGGAGCTAGAGAGCGCAATGCTAGAAAAGTACCCCCATTTGTTTTCTATTTGATTCCGGGACGGAATCCTTTTAAGGAGGGGAGACTGTAATAACCCCAAAATTTTGAACTTTTTGTAATCCTTATGAATAGTGTTTTTGCTGATATTTCTGAACAAGAAAACTTTTCATGCCACACTATGTAGGGGTTCTTATATGGATATTCTGAGATTTTATTGGTACTCTATATGATATATAAGTGTATGTAAAGATCGTCAGAATCCAAATCCGAACACTTTGATTTTTCCCGGAAATCCACCAGATATCGAAAGAATTGAGTATAAGGTAACAGGATAAAAAGGATTTAAATTCAAGGAAGTTAATAGAGGATCATAAAAAGGAATATAATGTATTGAGAAAGGTTAAGGGAACCTAAGTAATAAGATCCCGGGTATGATCCCTCAAACGATAAACGAAAACGAAAGTTAAGCGAACCGTATAACAGATCAGCGGTCATTAGCCAAATAATTAAAAGCTAATCAAAAAGATTAGAGGGGATGATGTCATCAAACCAATGAGAAGAGGACAAAGGAGGGAGGGTGACATCACAGGGTGACATAAGCATGACCAAGCAAGTGTGTTGTTGGTTGAATTAGAACCACACAAAAATTACCATGGTAAAAAGGTAAGAAGCAAAAAAAACAAATCAAAAAAATCAACCAACCAAGCCAAGCATTTCATTTTCACCAAAAACACAAAACTTTTCATTTCTTCTTCCTTGCTCTCGGCTTCTTCTTCTTTTCCAAAGCAAGAAAGTCAAAATCATAGTTCCAAGCTTTGTTAAATAACAAGGTAATTATCTAAGACTCCTTATGCATAGTTATGGATATCCTATAAGTTTGAGCTCCTAAATCATTCACAATCTCTTCCTAAAAATCATGGAAGAAGATGGTGAATAGTGTTTTTCAAGAACTAAATTTTTTTGTTCTTGAAGTTTTGTTTAGATTAAGCTTGGATAAGGACTTTAAGGGTGATTCCAAGCCATTCTCTTGATTCTCCACTCTCCAAGGAAGGTATAACCCCTCCAAACCCTAACTTTATTTGAGTAATTAGGTTTAGTTTTGTTGTTATAATTCATGAGAGGCTTGCTAGTTGTAAATGTAGAGATTAGTTGATTTTGTGAAGTTTTTGGAGTGGTAGTTCTTGGATTGTTGATTAATGAACTTAAGTGTAGTTAAATTCAAGTTTAAGAATAAGTATAAATTGTTAATGTTGAGTTGTTGGGGCTGTTATGATGTAGTATGGATGGAGTTTTGATTGGGTTGTGATTATGGATTGATTATGGGTTGAATTGGAGTGTTTTAAATTTGGGTAATCGCGTAAACATAGCCGTCATAATGTCCGATTTACTTTAGGCTATTTTTGTTCTTAACATTAGGACCCGAGAACTCCCTGCTAGGTTCTAACCATTGCCATGATTAGATAGTTCATGTTACGAGCTTCGTTTTGATATGTGGTCGTTTGATTCCGATGTACGGTTTAGGAGAAATGGTCGTTTTAAGTAACGACATTTCGCGAACGAACCATTACCCCTCGCCTTACTTTGAAACATAGGTTAAAGACTTTAAAGGACTAATTGGAGTATGAAACATTTATGTAAAGTGTAATAGGCAGTTGGTAAGACACTCGCAAAAGAATCGCCTTAAAACTCGTAATGGTTAATTTATTAAAAATGGTGGAGCCGAGGGTACTCGAGCGACTTAAGTGAATCGTTAAGCGCAAAGCGAGTGTTAGAGTCTAAATTGGTTAAAGTATAGATTTATAAGTGACTTTGGTTTAATTCCAACTTATATGTTGTTTATAGGTTACCAGACTCGTCCCAAGCCATTTGTAACCCCCAGTCGCTCAGGCAAGTTTTCTACCCGTATAACTGTTGTTGTGATGTATATGTGTATATGCATGATCTTGTGATAAATGCATATTTGTTATTAGCAAATTCTTGCGATATATTGGAGCATGTGATATGGTATATATGCATGCCTATTTCGTATTCTTGATCTATATATCTGTTGGTTCAAATGCTTATTAGTTGCATAATACCTATGCTAGAGATAAGCAGTAGTTGCGTATACCCTGAGTATAGGGGACCCAAAGGTGAACCCTTTTCTAAAACCGGGAGTAGATGTTCCCGAGTATATGATATATATATATATATATATATATATTGATATGGTTTTTAAAAAATATCAATCGAATAAGGTTTATTCGATAACTTTATATTATTTAATGAATATTACTTGAATATTCATTCGAGGACTTATGACTCACTTTATATTATTTAATGAATATTACTTGAATATTATTTCGAGTCTTTAAAATGATTTTTAAAAAAGTAAAATGATTTTTAAAAAAGTTAGAGCGGATCCCAAAACTCATTTTTTATACATTTAAGATCTTCCTTTTAAAGGGGATTTAAATACTCACTCAAAACCAGAGGGATTCGGCTATGTGGTGTATTGTATATTCGCAACAAGGTTGCGGTTTTGGTAAATGAATTGATTACTTACCCAACGTTCGGGAAGTAAGTCCATCTATCGAGTCGGCATAAGCAACATGGGCTCAGTGGGCGTCCATGAAAGTGTAAGTGGCTCAGTGGGAGTCCATCAAATGCGTAAGTGGCTGAGTGGCAGTCCAACATAAGGCCCTATTACGACCAGGGTGATGACCAGTGGGGAATTCGTCCATCTACTAGTAGAAAAGGTTACTTATTGGTATCTTTACCTGATCAGCAAGATATCGGGTTTATGCCACAATTCTTTTCCCTTCCAAAAATTTATTGGATGTTACAAACTCTGTTCATACTTTACATGACAGAGGTTTTCAGGAACTGTATAAAGAAGGTATATATGTGGATATATATATCGGAACTTAATGAAGTATATCATAACTTCATTTCCTTTAATAATACTTCAAAGATTTAATCTATTCAAATCTTGTCTTGTAGTCTCATCTATGTGATGAACTGTTGAAAGCTCCTTATACCTTGAACAGTGGTAGTTGAAGTAGCTTTATAAATGATATAAGTATAGTGAAGTATTTGGTAACTTCATCCCTTGTTTTTGCTTATATCCAGTAAGTAATTATCTTGCACTTGATAAAGGATTCTAGTAAGTTATCCATTTAGATACTTGCATTATTGTTTGCACTATATATTATCTTGCGAGCTATAATGCTCACTCTTGTTTTATTTCTTCATCACACAACAACAGTTAGGAAAGATGGCCAGACTCAAGCAGACCCAGCGCAAGAGCGTGGGAAGCGCCCCGCGCCTTCCCGTTGAGATCATAGCTGCAATAGCTGCAGAGGTAGATCTATCTGTAGATCAGACCTTCTACTTTTGGGAATCAATTATGTATAATTATAACTTGTGGCAGATAATGGCAATTAATTGTAAACTTATCAAGTAATCATTTTGGGTTGTAATAACTTTTAAATTATGGATTCAAAGACTTGTACTTATTTCAATTTCATCTCTGAGACTATAACAAGTTATGGTGTGTGTTAGTGTGGGGTCACAGCATAAGGTTAATTATTATTAATTAAGTGAAGTGATATTGTGGAAAGAAAGACCGTGACGACCCGGATCCCTGACCCCGGATCTGGGGGTGTTACAGTGGTCGTGTTGGTTCCTGTGCTGTGCTGTTTCCCTGTGTTGGATTCTGTTGGGCTCGATTCTGTTGGTTCTGTTGGGCCTATTATTGGGCGTGGCAGTTGAGTTTTGTTGTTGGGCCTTGTTGGGCCGTTTGGGTGTTGTTGGTTTGGATTGTGCAGATTTTAATTTAATTCCTTTTATTGCAGGGAATTATTGATTAATATTCGTGATATTAATTATTCGTGTTGGAATTGGTTTTACAATAATCGGCATAATTTATTTGGGAACCCGTAATATATCGGGCGCCAATAAATTGTGTCGCCGTTGACGATGAACTTCGGTGAGTCAACGGTGGACGGTGATGACGATGTTCTGAGTCCTAAATTCTATAAATAAATAAAATAAAATAATTATGTAAAATATGTTTGGATTTAAGCAATTAATTTTGATTGGTGTTGGGTTGTACGGAATAATGTTGTGGATTGTTGAGAATTGTTGACGTCGATTATAATCGACGGGTAGTCTTATAAATAAAGAAGTTGCTGCCAAAATTTTCTAAAAATATATTTGTAATCGTACATAATTATGTGTTACGTGTTACCCCTATTTATGTTCGAGAGATGTGATTACATGATTATGTGTATAATAATAATAATACGAGTCGGGTTGTCGGATTTGGGTTTTTGGGGTTTGAGGATATCAAGCATGTCGATATAACTAATTAAGGTATTTTGGTAATTGTAGGTCCCAGTCGAGTTGTTCCAGGATCAAAGTCAATGTGAAAGCTACTTAGGGTTTTGTAAAGCATTGCAAGGCAAGTATTCCTGACCATTCTTTTATAGTTCAGTGCATATGAATAGCTAAATGTTTTATTCTCGTAATGGAACAGAAACGTTTTAAGTTACGTATCCCCTGTAGTTATAATTTACTGTTTTTAAATTGTTTTGGGGTAAGTAACTTCGAGAGGTACCTGTCTCGAATGGAATGATTTGTGAAACGGATTTTATACGTGTTCTGGTTAAATAAATGATTTTGAAAATAAGATAGGTACAAGTGTTTTGAAAACTGGATAAAACAGTCAGATATGGGATACATTTGGGCCAGAGTAGGCCTATTGAGGTGGCGTAAGAGGCTAATTCAGTTGCGCGCACTATAAAACCGATTAGTCCAGCAGGTCAGAGACCAAGCTAGTCTCTGAGTTCTGGAACAGGTAAATGGGATGGCAGTTAGAGCCGTCTGGTGTTGATAGCCTGATCAGCTGTCTTCACATATCCGCTATGTATCTGATTGGGATTTGTGAATTATATAAAAGCATGATTGATTGATACAGCGGTTTTATAAAATGATTAGCATGCTAAAATTGGACTCTGGTATTACGCAGCACACTACTATGTTGTTTTCACAAAGCATGCTAATTAGTGATATCCAGTTGCTTTGATTATCATTATGAAATGTTAATATTATGATTACAGCTCTGTTCCCGTTATTGTTACATTACTGTTTTAATCTGTTATTCATATTTGGTACTGTTGAGCTATTATGCTCACCCTTGCAAACTGTTATGTATATTTCACAGATGCCTAGAAGATCAGTCAGACCGACCCGTGTTCCCGCCCCTACTGGACCTGGCTCCTCTGAGGTAGTTTGTATCAGACCATGAGGTCTGAGGAGTTGCTGAATAGAGTTAGTGTGTCTTAGATATTGAATAAAGAGTTTGTAATAATGAGAACCTGAATTATACTTGAACCTGGATCGGATCTTGGTTCGGGGTCAAGTTAGTATATTTTAATAATAATTTTGTTGTTTATATTTTTGGTAATTGTGTTTTGTGACGTTAACTCCTGACCCCGGAGTTGAGGCCATCACAGTTGGTATCAGAGCTACAGGTTCAAGTCCCTGATTCAGGTTAGGGATTGTATCAAGTAGGTGATAACGTGAGTCTTTAAGTGTGAGTCAGCAACTCATATAGAGGAGCAAACCTTTAGAGTCAGTCGAGGGTTCCGACGGCTTTACCCTGGGATCTATTAAATGTTTTGATAGAATTGCCTTGACCTGGTTGTGTCTTGCCTGTATATTTATTATGTTGGCAGTGGCCTATTACGATTTCGAGTTCTCCATCTCGGGAGAATCCTTCTGATTCGGATAGCTCGGATTTTGAGAGACCCCATGATGCTGTTACTGAGGAGACCCTATACCTCCTCCCCCAGTTCCTTCTTTTGTGCCTCGAGACATCCCTGGATCTGGTCCTCGTCCCCATTGGGTACGTAGGTCTGTGTCTGCTGTCAGGGACTTCCCTCCCGGCTGCGGTCCCAGTTCTTCCATGATGAGACCTCTGGTACCTCCTGTGGCCCCTAGTGGTACGTCTTCACCGATCCCTTATCATGTCCATAGGGCGGTGAATACTTCCTTTATCAGAGATCAGAGTCCAGAGTTTGCTGCCCAGTTGGACCAGGTACCTATTACACCATTTCAGGGTATTTCTGCCCCTTCCCCTGAGGTGCGAGCCCGTGTGAGAGCATTGACCCAGATGGCTGTAGAGAGAGCTAGATCTGTCGACCGTTTCATTAGTTTAGAGTTCAGAGCTGTGCAATATCAGGACCTAGTGAACTGGCTAGTGTTTGAGATAGGTTCCAATGGTGGCAGTGGTAGTGGCTAGACAGAGCTGCAGTAGAGGGATGCAGAGCTTAGAGTTGACCTCTAGGAGTTCTGCAGTTGTTTACCTTGTATATGTACATTATGTTGTGGTAGGTTGTAGTAGGCGAGGCTGTTATGACAGCCAATTTTGGTGTGTATTCGGATGGTTCTTTTTAGTTGGATTTTCAGTTGTACTAGTTGGATTCTGTTGGTTACTGTAGTTCAGCTGCTTTATATTATTGTTCAGTTTTTATATATTGTGCATTGTTATTATTGTTGTTATTATTATTGTTATTTCTGTTGCTGGCATTTTTAGACTATAATCACTCACTCAGGATGGATCCAATTATAATGGGGGATGAGAATATTGTCTTAGTGGCAACGCTCTCCTGATGCATAAATATAAACTGCTGGAGCAATCCATTTTCTTATAAATGACTATCATGTTTCAGGAGATGACACCAAAGAGAAATTCTCAGCCCAATAACGGATCTGCTGGGGATCCTTCCATGAGTGACTTGATGAACTTGTTGCGTCAGCAGACTGTACAACTGGCCCAACAGCAACAACAATTCCAGCAGCAGCAGCAACAATTGCAACAACAACAACAACAACAGCAGCTCATACAGCAACAACAACAGCAAATCCAACAGCAGCAACTACAAATTCAACAACAACATGAGATGAGAGGGGCAAATCAAGGTGTTAGTTTTAAGTCTTTTCAAGCAGTGAAGCCCCCAGAGTTTAAAGGAGAAGTAGATCCTGTCGCTGCCAGGATATGGTTAAAGGAAATGGAAAAGGCGTTTGCGCTCACCAAGGTGAGTGAGGATTTAAAAACTGATTATGCTAGTTATTTTCTGAGGAATGATTCGAATTATTGGTGGGAATCTACACGAGCCTTAGAAGGAGAAGGTCCAGTTCCCTGGACCAGATTTACAGAATTGTTTTTGGAAAAATACTTTCCAGCCTGTCTCCAAAGTCAAATGGAGATGGAATTTTTGGAGCTGAAACAAGGAAATAGGAGTGTCACGGAATATGAAGCAAAGTTTACGGAGTTGGCCCGTATAGCACAGGAATATGTGAGTTCAGGAGCCCAACGAGCGAAGCGGTTTCAACAAGGGTTGAAGCCAGAAATAAGGAGTGGAGTTGTAGCCTTACAGCTTAAGACTTATACTTCGGTAGTCCAGGCTGCCTTAGTGATAGAGAGTGATCAGAAGTTAGCTGCAAAGGAGCAGGGTGAGAAGAAGAGGAAATTTGAAAGTGGACCTGCAAAGTCAGAATCAGGAATAGCAAGTCGAAAGTTCCAGCATTGGTTTGGCAAGAATAAGAATAAAAAGTTTAAAGGGCAGAACTTTCCCCAAGTTAAGTCCGGTACAACATCAGTTAACTCTGCCCCGACGAGGATGAGTAAGCCAGTAGTTGATTGTAAGACGTGTGGGAAAAAGCACAGTGGACAGTGTCGAGAGAATGTTAATTGTTTTAAATGTGGACAGAAAGGTCACTATTCCACGGAGTGTAAGTCTGAGATTCAAGGAGTTACTTGTTTTAGTTGCGGCAAAGTGGGACACATATCTAGGAATTGCAAGTCAGTGACTCAAGGTAATGTTGGAAAGAGTGTGTCCCAAGGACCAGCAACCAGTACTGCGAGAGCTAGGACTTTTAAGATGACCCAGAAGTCTCCAGTTCATGATTCTGATGTGGTGGCAGGTATGCTTACTCTTAATTCCGTACCTATTAATGTTTTGTTTGATTCGGGAGCGTCCAAATCTTTTATATCTGTGAATTGTGTGAATAAAATGTGATTGATGTTAGAAGACTTAGACGAATCTCTAACTATAGAAGTGGCTAATAAAGATAAAGTACCTGTAAAGCAATTTTGTCCTAGCTGTTTCCTAGAAATTTCGGGGTATATGTTCCCTGTTGACTTAATACCCTTCGAGTTGGGAGACTTTGATGTTATTTTAGGTATGGATTGGTTGTCTCGATATAGGGCAAATATTGATTTTAAGAAAAAGAGAGTTGTTATGTACATCTCAGATAATAGAAGGATCAGTTACCAAGGGCAGAGGCAAGATAGGAAGTTTCTCTCAGTGATGTAAGCAAGAAGATTGCTGAGGCAAGGATGTGAAGCGTACTTTGCTCATGTAGTGGATACCAAGAAAGAGACCCCCATTTTGGATGAGATCCCTATAGTAAGAGAATTCCCTGATGTTTTTCCAGAAGAATTACCAGGATTGCCTCCTGATCGTGAGATAGAGTTTTCCATTGATTTGATACCTGGAGCTGAACCAGTTTCTAAGGCTCCATACAGAATGGCCCCGATGGAAATGAAAGAATTGGCTAAGCAACTTCAGGAATTATTGGATAAAGGAGTTATTCGACCTAGTGTTTCCCCGTGGGGTGCTCCAGTATTATTTGTGAAGAAAAAGGATGGAAGTATGAGATTGTGCATTGATTACAGAGAACTGAACAAGTTGACGATAAAGAATAAGTATCCTTTGCCACGAATCGATGATTTGTTTGATCAGCTTAAGGGAGCATGTTACTTTTCAAAGATTGACTTAAGATCTGGCTATCATCAATTGAAAATAAAGCCAGAGGATATCCCCAAGACTGCATTCAGAACAAGGTATGGCCATTACGAGTTTCTAGTAATGTCGTTTGGATTGATGAATGTGCCAGCGGCTTTCATGGATTTGATAAATAGGGTATATAAGGAGTATTTGGATAAATTTGTTATTGTATTTATTGATGACATCCTCATATATTCGAAGAACCCAGAAGATCACGCAGTACATCTGCAGATTTCCCTTCAAAAGTTAAGAGAAAAGAAATTGTATGCTAAGTTTTCTAAGTGTGAGTTTTGGCTGATGGAAGTACAGTTCCTTGGTCACGTAATAAGTAAATAAGGTATCAAAGTAGACCCGGTAAAGATTGAAGCCGTATCAAAATGGGAGCAACCGAAGACACCAATAGAAATATGAAGTTTTCTTGGATTAGCAGGATATTATCGAAGGTTTGTGAAAGATTTCTCGAAGATTGCATCCCCACTAACGAAGTTGACCAGGAAGAATGAGAAGTTTGTTTGGACGGACAAGTGTGAAAAGAGTTTCCAGGAGTTAAAATGAAGACTAGTGACGGCTCCAGTGCTAGCATTTCCAGATGAGACGGGAAACTTTGTAATTTATAGTGATGCTTCTTTGAAAGGATTGGGATGTGTGTTAATAAAGCATGACAAAGTGATTGCGTATGCCTCTAGACAGCTAAAGCCTCACGAGCATAAATATCCGGTTCATGACCTTGAATTGGCGGCTATAGTATTTGCTTTAAAGTTATGGCATCACTACTTGTATGGCGAGAAATGTGATATTTACACGAACCATAAGAGCCTGAAGTACATATTCACACAAAAAGATCTGAATATAAGATAGAGAAGGTGGTTGGAGTTGATTAAGGATTATGATTGTTCGATTAATTATCACCCGGGTAAAGCCAATGTAGTGGTTGATGCCTTAAGTAGGAAGGAAAGGCTGAATATGGCTAAGGTTGCGGAGGAATTGGCACGAGACTTGGAAAGAATGGAAATTGATGTTCGAGAATCTAACGGAAGTAAAGAGCAACTATATGAAATTACTTTCCAACCGGCCTTCATAGAAAAGATTAGAAGATGTCAAGAAGGAGTTATTGAACAAGAGTTGTGTACTCAAAAAGATAGTCAAGGTTTATATAGGTTTTCGTCCAGAGTTTGGATTCCTGATGTAACGGAGTTGAAGAATGAAGTATTGCAGGAAGCACATAACTCTAGGTTTTCTATCCACCCTGGTAGTACCAAGATGTACCAGGATTTGAAGAGAAATTTTTGGTGGCCAGGAATGAAGAAGGATATTGACAATTGGGTAAGTAAATGTCACGTGTGTCAGACGGTGAAAGCAGAGCATTAACGACCGAGTGGATTGTTATAACCTTTGGAGATTCCCCGATGGAAATGGGAAGACATTGCTATGGAATTTTGTAGTGGGATTGCCAAAGATGAGAGCGAATCATGATGCTATTTGGGTAATCATTGATAGATTGACTAAGTCGGTACATTTCCTTCCGATTAATGAAAGGTATTCGTTGGAAAGGCTAGTGAAGTTATACTTGGATGAGATAGTTACCAAACATGGAGTTCGTGTTTCTATAGTGTCGGATCGAGACCCGAGATTTAATTCCAGGTTTTGGACTAAATTCCAAGAGTGCTTAGGAATGAAATTGAATATGAGCACCGCTTATCATCCTCAGATGGATGGCCAAAGTGAGAGGACGATTCAGAACATAGAAGATATGTTGAGAGTCTGTGTTTTAGATTTTAAGGGTAATTGGGATGAGCATCTACCCTTGATTGAGTTCTCGTACAATAACAGCTACCATGCCAGTATAGGGATGCCACCTTATGAAGATTTGTATGGGCGTAAGTACAGATCACCGTTGTATTGGGATGAGGTAGGAGAAAAGAAAGTGTTAGGTCCTGAGTTGGTTCAGCAGACTAAGGATGCCATAGTCTTGATTCGGAAAAGGTTGGAAGCATCTCAAGATAGACAAAGAAAATATGCAGATTTACATAGAAAAGACATGGACTTAGAGATAGGAGCTCTGGTGTTACTAAAGGTATCACCTTGGAAAGGGTTAGTACGATTTGGTCAGAAGGGTAAACTTAGCCCTAGATTCATAGGACCCTTTGAGGTTTTGAAGAAAGTGGGAAAGGTCGCTTATGAGATAGCGTTACCACCACAGTGGCAGCACATTCATAATATGTTCCACGTGTCTATGTTGAAGCCCTATGTTCCTAATTCGAATCAAGTCATAGAATACGAACCGATTGAGCTTTAACCAGATTTGTCCTATGTAGAACAACCGGTTCAAATCCTAGACCGTAAGGAACGAGTCCTTAGGAATAAGTCAATTCCTATAGTAAAAGTTTTGTGGAGAAATCCTCGAGTAGAAGAGTCTACTTGGGAATTAGAGTCAGACATGCTTGATAAATATCCTCATTTTTTTAGTTGA
This sequence comes from Apium graveolens, assembly GCF_009905375.1. NCBI lineage: Eukaryota > Viridiplantae > Streptophyta > Magnoliopsida > Apiales > Apiaceae > Apium > Apium graveolens. The sequence continues at coordinate 34,526,071 of NC_133657.1, read as the reverse complement.
GTCAGATTCTGGGGACAGAATCTTTTTAAGGGGGAAAGGATATAACGACTCGTGTATTTTTATTTTATTTGGAAGTGTAATAAAGGTTTAAGTAAATAATAAAAGGTGTATAATGGTTTTTGGCAGCAATATTGATTTTACTTAATTAGTTATGATTTGTTGATATGTGGAATTGAATTGTGTGATTTATTAGTGAGTTACATGATTTTATTTTGCTTGTAAAAGTGATTTTATTGTAATTTTAATTCCATAAATATTTGGGTTGTCTTTAAAATTGGTTTTCTAATTTTATAATTTCAATAATTATTTTTAGGACTTTATAAAATTGAGAAATCAATATTTTGTTAATTATTCATTTTTTTAAATGATTTTCTGAGTGTGTTAAATGCTAAAATCCATATTTAATTATGGGAATCTTTAAAAATTATGAAACTTATATTTTATTAAGTTCGTATTATTCTGAGAATTTTAAAATTATTTTGAAAATTTTTGGAAGTTGTTTTAACCGCGCGTTGTTTCGTTATTTGTTAAAACGCGGGCATAAAGTGTGTTTTAAAGATTATTTTAAAATTTCGGAAGTTACATTTTTATTTTCTTCAAGATATTTATAATATATTAAGATGGTTTTTATGATTTTCTGGGATCATTTTAAATGTCGCGGCGGTTCGATAAGTGCAATTTTCGGTCCCCAGATAATATTTGGACACATGTCAATTTCATATATAAATGAATTGACACGTATCCTTTAGTTTTGTGATACGTGTTGCAGCAGGAGCAATTGTAAATAAAAAAAATAACAAACCCCCCCCTTCATCCCTGTTCTCGGCTCATTGTCTCTCTATCTCGATCTCTCTACAGTCTCTCTTCTCTCATCTCTCATTATCTCTCATCTCTCCACTCTTCCTCCTCCTTTTTCTTTTTCGTTCTCCTATTGCTTCTCGGTGCGGTTGCCGTCATCGTTTTCCGGTAGGTTCTTTTTCCGGCCACACGGTTTTGCTTCTCTGTTCATCCGTATATGCTTGTGTGTGTGTTGTGATTGTGTGTGTGTGTGTTGTGTGTGTCGTGTGTGTGAGTTGTGTGTGTTGTTTGCGGTGTGTGCACGCGAGTCGCGGCGCGTGTGTGTTGTGGTTTAATTTAATTCCTTTTATTGCAGGGAATTATTGATTAATATTCGTGATATTAATTATTCGTGTTGGAATTGGTTTTACAATAATCGGTATAATTTATTTGGGAACCCGTAATATATCGGGCGCCAATAAATTGTGTCGTCGTTGACGATGAACTTCGGTGAGTCAACGGTGGACGGTGATGACGATGTTCTGAGTCCTAAATTCTATAAATAAATAAAATAAAATAATTATGTAAAATATGTTTGGATTTAAATAATTAATTTTGATTGGTGTTGGGTTGTACGGAATAATGTTATGGATTGTTGAGAATTGTTGACGTCGATTATAATCGACGGGTAGTCTTATAAATAAAGAAGTTGCTGCCAAAATTTTCTAAAAATATATTTGTAATCGTACATAATTATGTGTTACGTGTTACCCCTATTTATGTTCGAGAGATGTGATTACATGATTATGTGTATAATAATAATAATAAGAGTCGGGTTGTCGGATTTGGGTTATTGGGGTTTGAGGATATCAAGCATGTCGATATAACTAATTAGGGTATTTTGGTAATTGTAGATCCCCGTCGAGTTGTTCCAGGATCAAAGTCAGTGTGAAAGCTACTTAGGGTTTTGTAAAGCGTTGCAAGGCAAGTACCCCTGACCATTCTTTTATGGTTCAGTGCATATGAATAGCTAAATGTTTTATTCTCGTAATGGAACATAAATGTTTTAAGTTACGTATCCCCTGTAGTTATAATTCACTGTTTTTAAATTGTTTTGGGGAAAAGTAACTTCGAGAGGTACCTGTCTCGAATGGAATGATTTACGAAACGAATTTTATACGTGTGCTGGTTAAATAAATGATTTTGAAAATGAGATAGGTACAAGTGTTTTGAAAACTGGATAAAACGGTCAGATATGGGATACATTTGGGCCAGAGTAGGCCTATTGAGGTGGCGTAAGAGGCTAATTCGGTTGCGCGCACTATAAAACCGATTAGTCCAGCAGGTCAGAGACCTAGCTAGTCTCTGAGTTCCGGAACAGGTAAATGGGATGGCAGCTAGAGTCGTCTGGTGTTGATAGTCTGATCAGCTGTCTTCACATATCCGCTATGTATCTAATTGGGATTTGTGAATTATATAAAAGCATGATTGATTGATACAATTGGACCCTGGTATTACGCAACACACTACTATGTTATTTTCACAAAGCATGCTAATTAGTGATATCCAGTTGCTTTGATTATCATTATGAAATGTTAATATTATGATTACAGCTCTGTTCCCGTTATTGTTACATTACTGTTTTAATCTGTTATTCATATTTGGTACTGCTGAGCTATTATGCTCCCCCTTACAAACTGTTATGTATATTTCACAGATGCCTAGAAGATCAGTCAGACCGACCCGTGTTCCCGCCCCTACTGGACCTGGCTCCTCTGAGGTAGTTTGTATCAGACCATGAGGTCTGAGGAGTTGCTGAATAGAGTTAGTGTGTCTTAGATATTGAATAAAGAGTTTGTAATAATGAGAACCTGAATTATACTTGAACCTGGATCGGATCTTGGTTCGGGGTCAAGTTAGTATATTTTAATAATAATATTGTTGTTTATATTTTTGGTAATTGTGTTTTGTGACGTCAACTCCTGACCCCGGGGTTGAGGCCGTCACAGAACTTAGCTATTTTCTGGGCCTTCAAGTCAAGCAGAATGAAGAAGGCACTTTTATTTGTCAAACTAAGTACACCAGAAATTTGCTAAAGAAATTTGGTATGCAAGATTGTTCAAGTGCATCCACTCCCATGGCCACTGCAACAAAACTGGATAAGGATACTGGTAAATCAGTAGATATTACTGATTACAGAGGTATGATTGGCTCTCTACTCTATCTAACTGCTAGTAGACCTGATATCATGTATGCTACCTGTCTTTGTGCAAGATTTCAAGCAGATCCAAGAGAACCTCACTTAACAGCTGTGAAAAGAATTTTCAAGTATCTTAAGGGAACACCTGATTTGGGATTGTGGTATCCCAGAGAAACATATTTTAAACTAATAGGTTACTCAGATGCAGATTTTGCAGGTTGCAAAATTGACAGGAAAAGCACAAGTGGAAGTTGCCAATTTCTTGGAGGCAGATTGGTTTTTTGGTTTAGCAAGAAACCAAAGTCAATTTCCACATCAACTGCAGAAGCAGAGTACATTGCTGCAGGAAGCTGTTGTGCACAGATTCTTTGGATGAAGAATCAGTTACTGGATTATGGGTTAACATATTTCAAAATCCCTATTTACTGTGATAATCAAAGTGCTATTGCTATGACAGGTAATCCAGTTCAACACTCAATGACAAAGCACATCAGCATCAGGTACCACTTCATAAGGGAACATGTGGATGAAGGTACAGTGGAATTGCACTTTGTTCCAACAGATCAACAACTAGCAGATATCTTCACAAAACCACTGTGTGAAGCTACTTTTACAAGATTGGTAAATGAACTTGGAATGGTTTCAGGTTCTTTCTCTAAATCTGCTTAGTTTTGTTCTGATGCATCAGACGTTTATGCTCAATATTTACAGAAATTACTCCCTTTGTGTATTATGTGCTTAATTGAAAATTGCTTAAGTACTGACTGGTGTCTGATGTGACTTTCTAAACTCTGATAGTGATATGTCTGTTTAAGTAACTATTCTATCCTATGAAGATACCTGTGCTAGATGCTGACCTAGTAGTCTTCAATAAACTAGAGATCCCATGTTAGAAGTAATTATTTCTGTGAAAATCTATTGACAGAAGCAAATTCTAATATTGAGCTTAGTTGAGTTTACTTTGTCTATCTTATTACTAAGTCACAAACTAGAATAATGCTTCTCATCTGTTAAGTTCTGATGCTAGTACATCTGTTGAATGTACTAAGTGTTGATAAACCTCACTTATTAAAAGAAAAATAAAAAGAATCAAGGAATTAAAATCAGGTACTCCTTCGAGATCTAGAGTAAAAATGTGGAAGGGACGACCCAAGTGCATTGCTGGTATTAAGTAATATGCATCAGAAAAGCAAAATATTTTCTTGGTGACTTTTCACACTCTATGATTACTGGAGAAATACTATGATAATAGCATAAATTCTTATAAGCAGTCGTGACTCACATACACTGAGAAGCCACTGTAAAATAAAATTTAAAAAGATGGACTCAAGCATGAACTCATTCAATAGTAGGCTTCAGAATAATGACAGATTTTTAGTAAAGTTTTAGTTATGCCTTATTTCTAAGATATACTGAAGTGAATCAGACTTTACTCTTTGTCTGATATTTAGCTTAATGCACACACTAAACACTCCATATGAATGGTGAAAATTACTGTGGTGATCTATGTTATTTTAGATGAACAGTTTATGTGTCACATTTCATAAATTTTGAGGACAAGTTCTGTTGAACGTTCTGATGATTAAGTTCTGAAGAATCAATATCAGAATTTGTGTGAAGAATTACAAAAATAGGCATTTATTTTTCGAGTTAAGAAATCATGTTCTGATAACTGTTAAGTTCTGATATAAGTCTAAGTTCTGATATTAAATCAGAATATGTTTGGGTAGAATATTAACGGTCAATCTAATTAGGGTTAGTACAACATGTACATGCACATTAATTTTTACTTGTTACTTGTGCGCATTAAACCCTGTCTTACACTTCCAATGACTGTTTTTCATTTTCCCAGTCTAGGGAGATGAGGTAGAATTAACTCTACCAGTCAGCATTAAATTTCCTTGCGTCTCCTGGCATTCTCTTGCCTATATAAACAAACACTTCACAACAGCCTACACATCAATTATTTTCTAACAAACTCACCTTCATTTTCTTCATACCAACAAAACCATGGTCAACTACAACATGTTTTTTAACTATAAGACATTCAACATGGAGCTGAGCTGTGAAGCCTGGCAGCAGGAATGGCACGTCACTGCCATTCCTGATAAGATTTGGGACTCGGTTCCCCAGGAGGTTCTCACCCATCTCCTGTTCTTTTACATGGACTACCATCGCCATCTGGAGCGATTGGAGGAAGAAAGGCTGGAAGCTCTCCGCCAGCAAGAGCGAATCATCAGACTCGCTATTCTTTTTGTAGAGAGTAGGAAGAAGAAATAATTTATTTTCTTCTTCCTGTTTTTCTTCATCGTCAGCCTTGCCCTGATCTTTAACTAGGACAAAGGCTGTTGATGTTAGGATTAGAAGCTTAGGACAATCTTGTAAAGTTCTGATGTAATTTAAATTTCATGAATGTATTCTCTTAATATATTAATGGAATTTCTACTTTTTGCAAGTTTTTGTCTCTGAGATGTTTGTAAGTTAAATGCACTGATAAATCCTGATATATCCATATTCTGATGACCATTTTAATTTTGATTTAAATTAAGTTCTGATCTTACAATATCAGTACTTATTTACTTGATTTAATTTTGGTCATTCTCATACTTGAATTTCTTCTCAGAATATTGGTGTTGCAGTGAAAAATAATTGAATAAGTGGGAACAGTTTCAATTTTGAATTAAAACTGACTTACCTCGATTAATGGAATTACTGGGTAAGTGGAACGGTTTTTCCTTGAAAAACTGCAAGTGGGTAAGTAATGATTACTGTTTTCCCGTGCCCATTAACTATTCATTCTTACTGCATGTCTGACAGGTGTCCAACGGTTATATTTTTTTTCCAAGTATAAGTAAGACAGAGAGAAGATTTTCCAATCTTTTATTTACTTTTACACTTTATCTCTCTTTCTTTGCTTTTACTCTCTTTCATCTCCTGACGTTGGTTTTTCATACATACATTTTCTCAAACACCTAACAGGAAACTCTTAATTTTCGATTTTTCTCATGGCACCTAAGGATTTGATCATTGATGGAGCTAAGTTCGTTCCAAATAACTATACTGCAATTCTCGATCATGCTGAAGCTCCGTCTGAGTTGCATTTTGTGCAAGATCTTCTTGCACACAGTGAAATTGGGTATGTATTGACCCAGCCTTCATTCTTTTCAAGCCAACAAGTTCTGACGTTTTGACGGACTGGGCACTTTGATAATGGTGGTACACATGGTACTCCCAATATTATTTTTGAAGTGGATGATTCTACACATGTGGTAACTCCTGGTACAATTCGCAAGGCCCTACATTTACCAGAAGGATGTACTTTTTCAACCCCGGAGGAATCAGCTCTTCAAGAGTTAATGGCCAGTTTGGGGTATGAGCAGAGTTTGGCTAAGCTTGGGCAGTTGAAACGGGCTCATATCAGAAAGGAATGGAGCTTCTTCTTCGACTGCATCACTAAAGCTTTTGGGAATAAGTGTTCCAACTTTGATGCCATTCTTATAATGAGTCAACACATCGGGTATGCTATCATTAACCAAACTCATTTTGATTTTGCAAGTGCTGTGATAAGTTTCATAGGGGATATGATGACAGAAGATAGAAATGTAGTTTATTTTGCTAGATTCTGTCAGCTTATATATAACTTTTGCTGTACTGATCCCCCTCAACTAGCCAATACCTTAACTCCACCATTCAAAATTGTAAAAAGAGCCTTTAATGCCCTGGTAAATGCTGACACTAAGAAAAATGTGGTTAGTCCTTTACAGATTCCTCAGTCTGTAAAACAGATCTTGGTAAATGCTGATCCTCAAACCTATAGATCTGTTTATCCTGATGTCCAACCTACCACCACCTCCCAAACACCACAGCAACCATCAGAACATACCACTCATCCATGTATACCTCAACCATCCCTCAGAACATATCTCAAATCATATCTCTCAACTTTACAGATAGCTTAACCTTCATCCTCAACACCTACTGTGAAGCCTTCATCTTCCAAGCCAAAGAGGACAAAGACTGTTCCTCAAACACCTCAGAAGAGAAGGAGGATTGTTTTGAGAGATGAGTCTGATAGTGAGGAACAAAATTCTTTATCAGAACTTGTTGTTAAAAAAAGCTGAGAAAGTTCCTTCTCAGAAGGATTCTGGAATTGGGGGATCTAAGATTCTCAAAAGGCTTAGAAAAATGACTTCTACTGGAACTCCCAAGGAATCCCCACCTTCAAATATATACAAGAAACAGAGAGCTAAAAGGCCAGTTTCAGATGATGAGGAAGCAGCAGCTAAGGAAGGAGATCAGGAATCTCTGATCTCACAAGAACCAGAATCTGCTGAAGCCACTGCTTCTCCATTAACTCCACCTCAGGAAGCTGCTACTGCAATGGCAAACACACCATCTGTGTCTCTCCTGTTCAAAAGACTGTATCTCATGTTGATCCAGGCACAAGTGCTGAAATTGATATTCAGAACCTGGTTGTGCCTGAGGTACTTTACTTAGAAGCTCCAATAGCAATTAATCCATCAACAACACCTGTTACTGATGCTACTCAAACTCCAGAATTATCTACTACACCTTCTCTGCATCTAGATGATGATGATCAGAATATAGGTGAGCATCAGGATATGGCTGTTGATCAGAACTTGGAACCAGATAAGCACTTAGAGGATGATGCTGAAGCCTCAATTGCTTCTCATACTGTTGTTTTATCAGAAGATGCTGATTCTGTAAGTTCTGATGCTGCAAATGCTGATAATACTGGTGATGCTCTAACTGCAGATGCTGATGAAGCAGGTCCTTCAGGACATGCACCTCAACAAACTGTTCCTAAATCTGAACTAGTTAAGAAGTTTGTTACATGAGAAGCACCAGTGCCTTGGAGTGAAACTCCTGCAGGACAGGAGTGGACTAAGGAATGGAACTCAGTTACCTGTGTTCCATCTGCAAAGAATCTTGCTGAGCACTTGACAAAAGCTGATGAGATGTTAATTACTGATAATTTCAAAACACAGCTTTGAGTCACTGCATTGAGTTCTAAACATCTACAAGGTCTTCATTCAACTACTCATGCAGAGATACATAAAGTTCAGGAAGAATTGATCAAGCAAGAACAAGTTCAGAAACTTGACAAGAAAAAATTCTTCCAACCTACCTTTGAAAGAGTTACTTATATTGAGAAGACTCAAGAGAAACAACAATCTCAGATTGATGATATTTTGAAAAATCAAGCTTCTCAGCAATCTCAACTTAATAAAATCCAAGCCTCAGTGGAATTGCTTGTCTCTCTTCTCTTACCTGCTGATGCCAAAAAGGGGGAGAAAGTAATTAAGTCCAAATGCAAAACTGATACGATACTGAAGGGGAAGGATGATGAAAAAGACGACCAAGGAACTCTGGAATGGGTGGAGGTCATAGTCAAGGTAGAGGTTTCTCATCAAGAAAAGCTGAAATCACAAGTCACAGGACGAGTTCTGATGCTGGAAAAAGAATTACTTCTGCTACTGGTAAAAGGATAAGTTCTGATGAACTTTTAGATCTTGATGAAGAAATGTCAAGACAGTTATTTCTTCAGGAAAATCCAGGAATGGACTTGGAGAGTCTGATGGAAGAAGAAGCCAGACTTAAATCAGAAAAAGTCAAATCTAAATCTGAAGCTTCTGGTAAAAAGACACTTCCAAAACTCAAAGGCATTGTGATAAAAGAAAGGACAAATCCTGAAGCAACCATGGCTAAATCACAACTGCAGATAGATCCAAGGTCCAAGGGCAAAGAGAAAGTTGGTGAACCTATCAAGGTTTATGTGCCTCCTCTGAATGAAGAAATTACTGATGAAGATGATGATCTTGCTCTGACTTTAAGAAAAGTTTTTAAAACAACCTCTGACATGGCTCAAGTTGTTCAGAGTCAAGAAATAGTTAGTTATGATAAATCAAAGACACTCCTACCAGGATTCACTAAAGCCAAACAGACTCAACCTTTGAAGACTGCTGCAAGTGGTTTTGAAGCAAGAGTGGTTACTGGAAAGGAAGCAAGAGATAAAACTGGATTGAGAAGTGCTGATGAAAGAAGAATACAGAACACTACCAATGATCCAACTTCCATAAGTGAACCAGGTATTGGAGCAACTCATGAGGGATTGAATCAACTGGAATCTGTACAAATGGTTTACCATACCTACTTGAAAGAACACATCTTATTGTAATTCATGACAGATGGTAGGGTTTATCATATAAGGGAAAATGCCATTCCACTGAAGTATTTTGAAGAACTGGAGCATGTATTATTCTTACTTGAAGTGAATGACAGAATAACAGAAAGTGCTGCAAACTATTTGAAGAATCAGATTCAGAGACAGAAAAGGCTTTATTCTGTTAAGTCTGACAGCACATATCTTCCAAAGTACAAAGATCACAAGGGTGATATAGTTGAGATGAAGCCCAACACTGCCAAGATTATAACTACTTTTCTGGGTTACAGGGCTGTGGAATTCAATCTTGAGTCTGACAAGGCATATTTGATCAGACTGGATCAGGATATAAAGAAAGCTAAAATTAATGATCTCAGGGCTGCAATCTTTCAAATTGGTGAAGATACTGCAGAACTTAAAGATGCTAAAAGGAGGATGATTGATGAACTCAGATATGCTGAGAGATGTTTGTTGAAGAACTATCTCAGAACAACTCCTGACATCAGAGAGATCAGAAGATGAAGCCAAGTCAAGATCTACAACTGCTTAAATTCTGATATGAATACAGACTGAAGTTGTTATCAGAAGTTAAAGATTGGTAAAGCTTTAAGGACTGTAAGTTGTAGTTATCTAGTCAAATTCTCATGCATTTGTACTTAATGTTTTTGACATCATCAAATATCTGTTAAATTTGTATATTATGCTAATTTACAAGTTGGGGGAGATTGTTAGATATATTTGATAATGTCATGGCTAATGTGATTTATGTTTAGTTTTCAGATCTTACTTAAACAGGATAAATCAGTACTTACTGGAAGTCAGGACTTAAGGATATCAGTACTTATATTATCAGGAGATAATCATCAGAAGATGGATATCAGAACTTAAGTACTGAAGGACGTTCAGATAAGGAAGGCAGCTGGTTAAAGGGAAGAAGATCGAGATAAACATAAGAAGAGATATGCATGAAGAAGGAATTCTATGAAGAATAGAATATTTGGAAGAAAAGATATCTGATTGATATATTTTAGGAAGTAGAATTATATTCCATATCAATTAGCGATTATCTTGTAACTGTGTAGTATATAAACACAGACATAGGGTTTACACTATAAGTGTTATCACAATCGAGAAGATTATTCATTATAACCCTAGCAGCTCTCGTGATATTTGTTCATCACTGAGAGAGAACAGTTCTATACTGTAACAGAGTTTATTGTTTCAATAAAGTTTGTTTTCGGTTACTTGAGTTATTAAAGTTCGATTTGATTGTACTATACACTGTATTCACCCCCTCTACAGTGTGTGTGTGCCCTAACACAAGTTGTCAGGGAACTGATGCAATCAAGAAGAACAGGAAGACGATACTCACTCAAGAGTATGAGCACTTTGACTCAAATCCAGATGAGTTATTAACTGATTTATATGACAGATTTGTCAAACTCTTGAATGATTTGTCACTAATTGACAAAGAGTATGATATTGAAGATTCAAATCTTAAGTTCCTGTGAGCACTTCCTGAAAGATGGGATTTGAAGGCCACAATAATAAGAGACAACTATGCCCTTGAGGAAACAACTCTTGATGAAATTTATGGGATGCTCAAGACTCATGAACTTGAGATGGAACAAAGAAGCAAGAGGAATGGAAGAAAGTCAAGGACAGTTGCTTTTGTGGCTGAGGAGGAAATTCCCAAAGAAGTTGCCTAAAAGAAAGGCAAGGGAAAGGCTCTCATCACAAAGTCTGATACTGAGTCATCAAGTTCTGATAGTGATGATGACTCAGAAACTGAAAGTATACCTGAGATGGACCATGATGAGGAGATGATGAAGCTGTGTGCTCTTATGGTGAAAGGGATCACAAAGATTGCATACAAAAAATTCAGGAGAGGAAAGAAGTTTTCCAGGAAAGGTGCAAGTTCTGAAAAGAAAGGTTTCAGAAAATCTGAAGGCAAAGAAGGAAAGTATGACAGAGGAGATTACTCAAATGTTAAATGCTACAACTGTGGTGAGAAAGGCCACATATCTTGAGATTGCAGAAAAGGGAAAAGTGATAAAGGCAAGGCTCTTGTCACAAAGAAGAAAAGCTGGTCAGATGCTTCAGACTCTGAGGATGAGGAAAACTATGCTTTGATGGCAAATGCTGATAGCAGTTCTGATATTGCTGACTTAAAGGTACCTCAAACTACTTATGCCTTTCATACTGATGATATTACTGAGTTGATAAGATATCTTAAAACCATGTTCATTAGTTATAAGGATCAAACTTTAACTTGTGAAAGATTAACTTCTGAAAATCTTGCTTATAAAAAGAGGAATGATTATCTAGAAAAAGAGTTAGTCATGTTCCATCAAACTCAGAAAAATAGAGATGATGCCTTTTATGTTAGGGATGAAGTGTTAAAAATGAATGAATCTCTAAAAACTGAGTTAGAAAAGGAAAGAGAGATGATCAGGACTTGGACTAACTCTGGTAAAGCAACTCAGGATATTCTTAGTAGTGGAAACTGGAAAAAGGGCTTAGGTTATGGAGATGATAAGAACAGTAAGGGAACTGTAGAAACTGAGCCTATAGTTGTTAAACAAAAACCAAAGGTAAATTCTGTTAAGTTTGTAACTGCAAAGTCTGATATTGAGAAATCAGAAGTTAAGGAGAAAGCAACTTCTGACAAACCTAAACAGGATAAGCCAACTGAAATTAACATAGGCTTAATGACAAAGAAGCAGCTTAAGCATAAGCTGAAAGATGTTAAGAATGTAAACAAGATAAAGCTAGCTAGGAAAAATAGGAATGGAAAGGAAGGTGTGAACAAAAGTAACAATTATAAGACTGTTCCTAATTCTCCTAGAAAAACATGTCATAACTGTGGAAGTTCTAACCATCTGGCTTCTTTTTGCAGGAAGAATAAGAATATAAACTCCTTACCTTCAAAATAAGGAGTTAAGAGTCAGTTTGTTAGATATAAGCCACAAAATCCTTGTTTTCATTGTGGTAGTTTATGGCATTCCATTTATACTTGTAAGGAATATCATAGTTTGTACTATGATTATTATCAAATAAAACCTTCTGTAAAGAAAGTTAGCATTATTCCTTCTAGTATAAGTTCTGATGCAAAGTATGATATTACAAATTCTGATAAGAAAACTGTTAACATAAACTCTTATGCTAAATCCGCTGCAAATGTTAACAAACTTAAAAAGGCCAAAGGATCCAAGCAAGTCTGGATCCTTAAAACTAATCATTAGTGGTCTTTGTGATTGCAGGGCAATAGGAAGAACATCCTAGTTCTGGACAGTGGATGTTCAGGACATATGACTGGAAATAAAGCCCTGCTATCAGACTTTGTGGAGAAAACTGGCCCAGGTGTTTCTTATGGAGATGGCAATATTGGAAAAACTCTGGGATATGGCAATATCAATCTTGGGAATGCCATCATTGAAAAAGTAGCTCTAGTCACAGGACTTAAACACAATCTGCTAAGTGTGAGTCAAATCTGTGACAGAGGTTATCATGTGGATTTCTTTGAAGAACACTGTGAAGTTGTAAGCAAATCTACAGGCAAAGTTGTTCTGAAAGGATACAGGCATGGTAACATTTATAAAGCCAAGCTTTCAACAAGTACTGATGGTTCTGCAATCTGTCTGTTGAGTTGAGTATCAATTGAAGAAAGCTGGGATTGGCACAAGAAACTCTCTCATTTAAATTTTAACAATATAAATGAACTTGTCAAGAAAGATCTTGTGAGAGGATTTCCAAAATCAGTATTTGCTCCTGATGGCCTTTGTGATTTATGTCAGAAAGCAAAACAAAGAAACTCTTCATTCAAGAGCAAGACTGAATCATCAATTCTTGAGCCTTATCACCTACTACATGTTGATCTATTTGGTCCAGTGAATGTCAAATCTATTGCAAAGAAGAAATATGCTATGGTCATAGTGGATAAGTTTACCAGATACACATGGGTGTATTTCTTGCACACAAAAAGTGAAACTGCATCTATCTTGATTGATCATGTCAAGCAACTGGATAAATTGGTCAAAGATTATGTGAAGATCATAAGAAGTGATAATGGCATTGAGTTCAAGAATTTGATCATGGAAGAGTTCTGCAAAGACCATGGAATAAAGCAGGAATTTTCTTCTCCTGGAACTCCACAGCAAAATGGAGTTGTTGAAAGAAAGAATAGAACTCTTATTAAAGCTGCACGAACTATGCTTGATGAAGAAAAGTTGCCAACCTACTTTTGGGCTGAAGCTGTGGAGACTGCTTGTTTTACTCAGAATGCAACACTTATCAACAAGCATGGAAAAACACCATATGAGATGGTGAAGAAAAAGAAGCCAAATCTGAAGTATTTTCATGTATTTGGATGCAAGTGTTTTGTTCTTAAGACTCATCCCGAACAGCTATCCAAATTTGATCTAAAAGTTGATGAAGGAATTTTTGTTGGATATCCACTTTCTACAAAAGCCTTCAGAGTCTACAATTTAAGAACAAGGGTTGTCATGGAATCTATCAATGTCTCTTTTGATGATAAGAAGATTACTGGACTTGAAGATTTCAATGATCATGATCAGCTGAGATTCAAAAATGAAGTTTTTAATTCTGATTCTGTAAATCCTGACCATCTAAATCCTGATACTGCAAACTCTGATGGATTAAACTCTGATGTCATTGAAACTGTGGTGACTACCCCTAAGAAAAATGCATCTGTGCAAGGGGAGCATACTGAAGATCCAACCACATCTCAAGAAACATCAGAACCTACAATAGGCTCTTCAAGTTCTGATGGGCCAACTTCTGATAATTCTGGAAACTCATGTTCTGATATTTCTGGAAACTCAAATAATGAAGGATCCAACTCAGAGAGCACAATTTCAGGGGGAGCACCAGAAAATGTTGATGGAGATAGCATGGATCATAGGGAAGCATCCAGTTTAGAGAAAACCTTCCATCTGCAAGGAAGTGGACTATAGCACATACACCTGACTTAATTATTGGAAATCCTGATGCAGGTGTCAGAACTAGAACAGCTACATCAAATGAATGTCTTTATCATTCTTTTCTTTCTCAGACTGAACCAAAGAAAGTGGAAGAAGCTCTTCAAGATGCTGATTGGGTGCAAGCAATGCAGGAAGAGTTAAATAAATTTGAAAGAAATAAAGTCTGGACCCTAGTACCAAGACCAAGGAACAGATCAGTTGTTGGTACAAAATGGGTGTTCAGAAACAAAACTGACAGTGATGACATAATTACAAGAAACAAAGCAAGGCTGGTTGCAAAAGGATACTCTCAACAAGAGGGAATTGATTATGATGAAACATTTACACCAGTTGCTAGATTGGAAGCCATAAGGATATTTTTGGCTTATGCTGCTCACAAGAAGTTTAAAGTCTTTCAAATGGATCTGAAAAGTTCTTTTCTCAATGGAGAATTGGAAGAAGAGGTATATGTTGAACAAACTCCAGGCTTTGTAGATCCCAAATTTCCCAATCATGTCTATAGGCTTGATAAAGCACTTTATGGCCTTAAGCAAGCTCCAAGAGCATGGTATGAGACTTTAGCTCAGTTTCTTCTAGAAAGTGGATTTAACAGAGGAACTATTGACAAAATACTGTTCTACCTCAACCATGGAAAGGACTTACTTTTGGTACAAATATATGTTGATGATATCATTTTTGGTTCTACAAATGACAGACTTTGTAATAAGTTTGCCAAGCTGATGCAGTCAAGATATCAAATGAGTATGATGGAAGAACTTAACTATTTTATGGGCCTTCAAGTCAAACAGAATGAAGAAGGAACTTTTATTTGCCAATCTAAGTACACCAGAAATTTGTTGAAGAAATTTGGAATGCAGGATTGTTCAAGTGCATCCACTCCTATGGCCACAGCAACAAAATTGGATAAAGATACTGGTAAATCAGTAGATATTACTGATTATAGAGGTATGATTTGCTCTCTACTCTATCTAACTGCAAGTAGACCTGATATCATGTATGCTACCTGTCTTTGTGCAAGATTTCAAGCAGATTCAAGAGAACCTCACTTAACATCTGTGAAAAGAAATTTCAAGTACCTTATGGGTACAGCTGATCTGGGATTGTGGTATCCTAGAGAATCAGACTTTAAGCTAGTAGGTTACTCAGATGCAGATTTTGCAGGATGCAAAATTGACAGGAAAGCACAAGTAGAAGCTGCCAATTTCTTGGAGGGAGATTGGTTTCTTGGTTTAGCAAGAAACAGAAGTCAATTTCCACATCAACTGCAGAAGCAGAATACATTGTTACAGGAAGTTGTTGTGCACAGATTCTTTGGATGAAGAATCAGTTACTGGATTATGGGTTAGAATTTTCTAAAATCCCTATTTACTGTGATAATCAAAGTGTTATTGCTATGACAGGTAATCCAGTTCAACATGCAATAACAAAGCACATCAGCATAAGGTACCACTTCATAAGGGAACATGTGGATGAAGGTACAATGGAATTGCATTTTGTTCCCACGGATCAACAACTAGCAGATATCTTCACAAAACCACTATGTGAAGCTACTTTTACAAGATTGGTAAATGAACTTGGAATGGTTTCAGGTTCTTTCTCTAAATCTGCTTAGTTTATGTTCTGATACATCAGACTCTATGATCAGTATTTATATATATTACATCTTTGTGTATTATGTGCTTAATTTGAAATTTGCTTAAGTGTTGATTGTTGTCTGATGTGAATTTCTAAACTCTGATAGTGATATGAATGTTTCTGTGACTATTCAATCCAATGAGGATAATTGTGCTAAATGCTGAACTAGTAGTCTCTAATATACTAAAGATCCCATGTTTAAAGTAATTGTTTATGTGGAAATCTTTTGACACAGGCAAATTCTGATATTGAGCTTAGTTAAGTTTACTTTGTGTATCTTATTAATAAGTCAAAAACTAGAATAGTGCTTCTTATCTGTTAAGTTCTGATGTTAGTAAATCTGGTGGATGAACTAAATGCTGATAAGCCTCACTTATCAAAAGAAAAAGAAAAGAAAAGAAATAAAATCAGGTACTCCTTTGAGATCTAGAGTAAAAATATGGAAGGGAAGATCCAAGTGCATTGCTGGTATTAAGTAATATGCATTAGAAAAGAAAAATAAAATTTTCTTGGTGACTTTTCACACTCTATGATTACTGGAGAAATACTATGATAACAGCATAAATTCTGATAAGCAGTCGTAACTCACTTACACTAAGAAGCCACTGTAAAATAGAATTTCAAAAGATGCATAAAATGAGCACAAAACAGTTGAGGTGGACTCATGCATGAACTCATTCTAAAGCAGACTTCAGAATCATGACAGATTTTGAGCAAAGTTCTTCGTTATGCCTTATTTCTAAGATGTACTGAAGTGAATCAGACTTTACTCTTTGTCTGATATTTAGCTTAATGCACACACTTACACTCCATATGAATGATGAAAATTACTGTGGTGATCAATGTTATTTTAGATGAACAGTCTATGTGTCAGATTGCATAAATTCTGAGGACAAGTTCTGATGGAAGTTCTGATGATTAAGTTCTGATGAAACCATATCAGAATTTGTGTGAAGAATTACAGGAATACACATTCACTTTTCGAGTTAAGGAGCCATATTCTGATGACTTTTAAATCCTGATAAAAATCAAGTTCTGATGCTGACGTGACAGTATTTATTTACTTGGTTTATTTTTGGTCATTACTTAAACAATAATATTTTTACAGAATATTGGTTAATATGAGATAAAACAGTCATAATCATTATTTATTTACTTGGTTTATTTTTAGTCATTACTTAAACAATAATATTTTTACAGAATATTGGTTAATATGAGATAAAACAGTCATAATCATTATGGGTTAGTGGTTAACGTGTATGTCCTGAAAAACTGCATGTGCACGGTAATTATTGCTTATTTTACGTGCCCATTAACTCTCATTCTAACCGTTTACTGACTGTTTAAATGGTGTCAGGTGTAAAGTCTATCCCATGCTTCAAAAATATGGATGTTGAGTGGAGAGAGTATATATATGAGAGATAAAAGATTTTCTAATCTTTTACTTACTTTTTTATTCTAAATCTCTTTTACTTCCTCTCTCGCTCTCTCTCTGTTATTTTATGAAACTGTTTTTCTCTCAGGACTTTTTACAAACACTTTGCAAACATTCTCTTATTCACTTAATTTCTCACAGAGATGGCACCAAAAGACATATTTTTTTATGGAGCTAAGTTTGTTCCTAATAACTTCTCCGCTATTCTTAGAAAGTCAGAAGCCTCATCAGAACTTCATTTCATTCAGGACTTTCTTGCTAGTTCTGATATTGGGTATGCTCTGACCGAACCTGAAGCAGTCTCTGGTACTCAAGTACTGGAGTTCTGGAGAAGCGGAGTATATGATGATGGTGGTGCTCAAGGGTCTCCAAGTATTATTTTTTCGTCAGGAGAGGATGAGCATGTCGTGACATTGGCTACGGTTCGACAAGCACTGCAGCTGCTTGAGAACTGTGTTTATTCTACTGTTGAAAAGCCAGTTCTTCAAAACATGATGGCCGGTATGGGGTATAAGAGGACATTGGCTAAGCTGGGTCAGTTGAAGAGATCCTACATAAGGAGGGAATGGAGTTTCTTCTTTGACTGCATAACCAAGGCTTTTGCAAACAAATGTTCTAATTTCGATGCAATTCCCATATTCAGCCAACAAATCGGGTATGCTCTAATACATCAAACTGATTTTGATTATGCAAGTGCTGTCTTAGGTTTTATTGGGGATAGAATGACATAAGATAGAAATACTGTTTATTTTGCTAGATTATGTCAGCTTATCTATAGTTTTTGTTGTGATAATAAGCCCCAATTTGCTAGTGAATTAATTTCATCATTTAGACTAGCTAAAAGGGCTTTTAATGACTTATTATCTACTGATAATAAGAAGGCTGTGTTAAGACCCCTCCTAGTTCCTTTATCTATCAAACAAGCCTTAATAACCTATGATCCAGTTAAATACACTGAATTATATCCTGATGTCCAACCATCAGAACCTCATTCATCAGCACCTACCATCTCTACACAAACACCTCAAACTTCTCAACCTCAACCTTCAGATCCTACAGTGCAGCCTTCATCTTCCAAACCCAAGAGGACTAAGAAAGTACCTCAGACTCAACAGAAGAGAAGGAGATTTATTCTGCGAGATGAATCAGATGCTGAGGAACAGGTTCCAATATCCGAACCTATTATTGTGGAAGCTGAGAAGGTTTCTTCTCAGAAAGATACTGTAACTGGGAGTTCTATGCCCCGCAAAAGGCTTAGACAGTTTAATTCTGATGATAAAGCTCCTACCGTGTCTCCACCTTTGAGGAAATTAAAGAAACAGAGAGCTCATAGGGACATAGTTGAGTCAGATTCAGATTTAGTGGAAGCAACTAAGGAAGGGGATCAGGAATCTCTGATCTCAACGGAACCTTTTGTTATCGAATCACTTTCTTTTGCACAACATGAAACTGCTCAAGCTAAAATACCTGCACCTCATATATCACCTATAGTTAATCCAGTACATACTGAAGAACTAGGTACAAGTGCTGAAATTGATATTCATAACTTGGCTGTACCTGTTAGGTCCAAATATACATACAGGGGGGGTGAATGTATGTTTTTCGTTAATTAATTGCATCGGAGAAAAAACCTCAAAAACGAAATAAACAAACACTAAGAGATTCACGGAATAATTCTTTTTATTAAGAAATTAAACCGTAAAGGTTTGCTTACAACTCCGAATATAAATAATTTGAAGCAACAAATATAGAGAGAACCAAAATAATAGCAATCAATTTGGGGTTCTATCTATCACTCTAAAAATTCAAAGCTTCTATCAAAAGATTTTAAATATAATCAAGAGAGCTTTAAATAATGAGTGTTACAAATTTGTAAGGCTTTAATGGTGTGAAATAAATTGGGCAGCACTTCTCTCCTTAATTTCAATAAATGAAATCAACCCACTCTACAAGATATTATGCAGAGCTTTAATGGTGTTTTGCTGAGAAGTATTAAAAACCAATCTATTGAAAAATTGGTTTTGTAGTGGTAGAATTATTGGAGAGATAAAGAGACTACGTGACTAATTTTTATCCATGTATTGAAGTGTCACATCTTGCAAGATTAATTCTACGGCGACTAATGTTGGGAGTCGTCTGTCTTGGAGTATAATTCCCCTATGGCGATATGGCACAAACAGATGAGTGAAGTGGTCGCCAGACGTCCGAGCCACGCGCGAAAGGAAAAGAAATCCAGCCGCCTTTTTCTTATTCCAATTCGCCTATGGCGAATCCTCTATGGCGACAAAGACACACAGCAGTCTTGTTTAATTGCTTGACCTGTTTTGTTTCTTCCTTTGATGTACAAGTAAAAGTGCTCCTTTTAGTTTATTTGAATTAACAGAGGTAAGCCAGGAGGAGTGTTTCATGCACTCGCCACATGCAAAGCAGGGGACGTGCATATGGGCTTCACACGCGCGTGATGTGGTGGTCAGCCGCAAAACAACAACTGCCAATATTTGTTTCTTTATATTCATGTTATCTGTTTTGAAATGCTTTGGGTCCCATCTCTATCAAACAAAAACCAAGCTACTTACTTAATTCTTTGTTTTTCAGGGGTCCCACCACGTTTCCATGCGTACAAACAAACTTGAACTCTGCCAATTGATATATAACCATGCTCCTGTGATTCTCTTATTTAATCAAACCAATACCAGCCAACTTCCGATTATTGTTTTGGTTTTGTTCATTTATTTTATTTGATTAATAATCAAATGAGTTGCATGCACATAACAAAACAAACACTCTGCTGCATTTTCTTTTATTAAGAATTCGAATGAATGCAAGCAAGAGTAATCTGACTGGAAGGATTAGATAAATAAAAAAAATATTTTGATGTTTAGAAAATAAATAAACAAATGAATAAATTAGTTTTCATTTATTTATTTAAATTAAAAAATCAAATATTAATTAATTTATTTAAAATCAATTGTTGATATAATAATTAAATAAATAAATTAATTGATTTTTATTTACTCATTTAATAAAAAATCAGCAATTGATAAAAAATTAATCCTGTAAAATCTCGAGTTGTACTCCTCTATATCTGCAGGCCATCTAGTCTCCGAAATTTTGTACCTCAAAATATTTCCAGACTCCTCGAGTATAAAACCCACTTAACAGTGTTCCTAAAAATAATACTCCATTTCCCTTTCACGGATCACTGACATCTAGTGCACGGGTCTGGTTCACAGACGACTATTTCCGCTCTCAGACCTTCGTATTATACCTGTATAAACCACTGCTAAGTCTTCTACCAAATATAACCAACTACACTAGGAATCCTTGAGGCCTCCACACTGATTCTGACAACTGCTTCGAATGACTCTAACCTTATTCCTCCGATGCCTGAACATATTAATGAATTTCATACGGATCGTTGTTGACGTCTTCTTCACTGCAGCTAACAAAACCTTTTGTGCATATACCCAATAACCAATCTGTATTGATCCCAGTGGAACATAGATTATTTCAAAGTCCTTGTCTTATGTTGAGTTATCCAAACTAGTATTGTTGAGATAAACATACAACTTCAATCTTGTTTAACAATCTCCCCCTATTTGACTGTTACACCTGACGGTCAAATAATAATGGAGAAGCAACAGTTTGGAGGATAACTCAACTAACCTTATCCAAACATCTTCAATCAGCTTTCAACTTTTAATCCCGGACTTGGAAATAATACTATCTTATATCTATAACATCTTCGATATGCATTCAGATTCAGCAGAGAACACATTCTTCTCTCCCTTATGTAAAGTTGCAGATAGAAACGTACGTCTTCCAAATACTATCTTCAATAATCTTCAGATCTTCCCATAAAGCACATAGACAACATTTTGGAACTTGTAACTGAAACTCAATAATCTCTCCCCCTAAGATGAAGAACCCCTTCCTTAGTACAATAAAGTTAGAAATCCTTCTTCTTAGTTACAGAAAGACTATCAGTTCATAATCTCTACATAATCTCTCCCCCTTAGTTGAGTAATCCTTCAAAATGTATTCAGAGTAAAACCTTAGGATCAACCAACCAAGTAAAGAGACTATTTGGTAACCATCCCTCACAGTGCAAGTGTGTGATTTTTGTTTAGTGATCTCACATTGTGTTTCACTCCACTCTACACTCAAGTGTTTGTCACTCAGTCTCACAGTGTGTCACTCACTCAAAGCTCCAAACATCCAAGTATACATGCGAGAAAATCCTTTTCATAGAAAAGTTGCCTTTCACCTTCAAGGATGGAAACTCTCAGTCAAGAGATTCAGAAATGTTCCTTCTGAGAGGGGAAATTAGGATTCTTTTAAGTGGCAGAATTCCTGATATCCCTCAATTTCCATGAAGAAGTATACCTTATAAACTCGTCAGTTGATATCTGGGTCCTCATTTACAAGTTGCTATTTTGACTTAGTCAAAATCATATCCAGATTTGAATTCTGGGAAGATAACCAGTGATCAATGATATACCATTAGGGATCAAAGGTTTCTTCTGAAGTCTTTGAGGACTTATCAAAGTAACCAACCAAGATCTCATGTTCTTATTCAAAATCAGATATAAAGATTAGAACATGATCCAGGATTTCAACCTATTGCCATTGACCTTGATATGGTTTGACAATGATTGATGCGTCAATACCTTCCTTGTGTGTGTGAATCTCACATGTGCATTGGAAACATTTTAATCAAGGAGTAGTGACTCTTATACAGATGCCCTGGCTGACAGGCAAATTTTCAATAGATAACATTTTGTTGGGAGAATGCACCTAGTAACTGTTTATATGCCTTTTTCAGCTCTATATCCTTTTGAGAGAATACAGATGGGCTTACAGATGTCTCAGGTTATAGATACTCCACTTCTTTGTGAGAGATAGAGTTGTAGAGTTGACCTTTCCTTTCTTATGTGGTACTTCTTGGCACTATCTCCCTCATCCTCAACACAACTCCAAAACCAAATGGTAATTTTGTCTGATCACTGAGTTGATATCTCAAAAAATTAAGTGAATCAGAGCAAAATCTGGGGGATGTATCAGAGTAAGGTAATGGAATATTGTTTGAGAAGTGTTTGGTTCTAATGACTTGGGTTAGAACCTATGAGGTGTGATAGGCTCTTAATCAGTTCCTAAAACCACTGAGGGTGTTGAAGATCACAAACATCCGAAGTACAATATCAGAGAGTTTGATGATCAAGAACAGAGTGATTTCAGAACCAGAAGTCTTTTACCTTTACTTACCACAATATGGATTCATGAAGGATGTCTCAGATGATCATGCTTTCTGATTCTTTTGATAGTACTACTCAAACAAATCTCATCAACTCAAAATAGTTCAAAGTTAGTCCAATACAGATCAATACTATAGAGGAAAGAGATGAACATTATTTTAAGCTTATAAGATATGCATAAGGTAATTGTTAGGAATATATGTGCATTAGTTTGATGATATGTTTAACAAAACACTTAAGTAGAAATTCAGTGTCTGTAGCCTCAACGGATAAGACCACTTTGGCTATCCGTTGATGGTGTAGCTTTACTTAGAAATAAGTCTAGTGTTGTAGCATATTTCAGTCTCTGTATTTAAGATGTAATTCTTAGAAGTTGAGAGAAACTATGAGTCATGTTGACTACTAGAAGATATGCAGATAGGAAGGCCAATTGTAAATATTTCATGCCTTGTAATTTTGTATAAATGAAGTGGTATCAACGGATGACTTAAAGACCTTCAACGGATGAGAAGCTAAGCTTCAACGGATGTCTCTAAAGCTTCAACGGATAACATCCTTCAACGGATGAGTGCATCAACGGATGAAAGCTTCAACGGATGTTCTGTTGATTAACCGTTGATAAGTGGTAGTTGTACCTACAAACAGAGGCACGTGGGTGAACAGAGATAACTGAAATGTGGCAGCCTAATTTCAGGAACATCAGAAAAAGCAGCCGTTCTACTCTAGTATAAAGAGACATTAAGTCAACAAAGTACTGGAGTGAACTGGAGAAGAAACAAGTGGAGATCTTACTTTATTATTTTATATATCCTTGTCTTCACTTGTAAACTTGGTAATATATAAACCAAGTAGTAGCTAGTAATTAGATAAGATTTTTTCCAGAGCTGTTTAGAAAAATCTTGAGAGAAAAATTATCTAGTTTGTACTAGGATGCAGCTGTGATCAAATTCTTAGATCACAGAATTTCTAAAATACCATCTCTGGTGGAACAACAAATCCACCAGAAAAGTTTTTAAAGGTTTATTGTGTTCTTTACATTTGTGTTTGAATATATATCTGTCTGTATCAGCTTAAAGCAATTCACACACTTGTTCATCTTGAACACACAGTCTTTATAAACTGCTCAAAACTTGAAAAAGTTTTGAGATTTACATTCAACCCCCCTTCTGTAAATCTCATTGTTAGTTCTCTAGAAATAACAATTGGTATCAGAGCAGGCTCTTGAAAAACAAAGAGTTTAAAGATCTTGGAATCTAACAAAGATGAGTAAGAAGGATATTGGAGTAAAAATCCCAGTTCTTGACAGAGACAGTTATCACCACTGGAAGGTGAAAATGCACCTTCATCTACTCTCCCAAGATGAAGGTTATGTAAACTGTATTGAGAATGGTCCTCACATTCCCCACAAAGTAGCCACAGTTGCTACGGCCACAATTGCTGTTGGTCAATCCATTCCAAAACCTAGAGCAGAATGGACAATGGAAGACACAGAAGAAGTCCACAAGGATAAGAAGGCTATGAACATTTTGTTTAATGGTCTTGACAAGGATATGTTTGATAATGTGATAAATTGCTCAACTGCCAAAGAGGTTTGGGACACAGTTCAGCTGCTGTGTGAAGGTACAGAACAAGTAAAAGAGAACAAGATGCAGCTTCTCATTCAACAGTATGAGTATTTTCATTTTGAAGAAAATGAATCTTTAAATGACACATTTAACAGATTCCAAAAGCTGTTGAATGGATTGAAGCTGTATGGTAGAGTGTACCAGGTGAAGGATTCAAATCTTAAATTCTTAAGATCCTTGCCAAAGGAATGGAAACCCATGACTGTCTCCTTAAGAAACTCTCAGGATTATAAGGACTTCACTCTTGAAAGATTATATGGAATCTTGAAGACTTATGAACTAGAGTTGGAACAGGATGAGGTATTGGAGAAGGGGAGAAAGAAAGGAAGTTCAGTTGCATTGGTAGCTGAAAATGAGAGGGAATGCAGACAAGAAACTGTGAGATCTACATCAAACTCCAAAGATGGTACAAGATATCAGGAATCAAGCAAAGGAAAAGAGCAAGTTGCTGAGAATGAAGACAACTCCAGTCAAGATGACTCTGATAGTGTTGATGAGCATCTTGCATTTCTGTCCAGGAGATTTGCAAAGATGAAGTTTAAGAAAAACACTAGAGCCACTAAACCTCATAAGAACATGGTGGACAAATCAAAGTTCAAGTGTTTCAATTGTGGTATAAGTGGACACTTTGCAAGTGAGTGCAGAAAGCCAACTTCTGAAAAGAAGAAATTTGACCAAGTAGATTACAAGAAGAAATATTTTGATCTGCTCAAGCAAAAGGAAAGGGCTTTCATTACTCAAGAAAAAGATTGGGCAGCTGATGGAGAGGAAGAGAATGAAGATGTGGAGTATGTCAACTTAGCTCTCATGGCTGATTCTGAGGAAAATGAAGTTAGTTCATCAAGCAATCAGGTAACAACTCAGGTAATCACTACTGATGTAACACAACTTACTAAAGAAGAGTGCAATGATGCTTTTAATGACATGTCTACTGAATTGTATCATTTGCGTGTGTCTCTTAAATCTCTTGCTAAAGAAAATAGTAGGATTAAAGAGAACAATCTGTTTTTAAGTAATAGAAATGCTATGTTAGAAGATAAGTTGATTGACCTAGAGAAAACCAAGCTGCATTGTATATCTGTTGAGAATGAACTAGCTGAATCTATTAAGAAAGTAGAAATACTTTCTAATCAATTAAAGAGAGAGCAAGAGGTGATTAAAGCCTGGAAAACATCTAGGGATGTTAGTGCTCAAATTGCCAAGGTCCAAGGAATTGAATCATTCTGTGAAACTGCCTGGGATAAAAACAAAAAGAAACTGGAATTAATTGATGGGCTGTCAACGGATGTGGAATCAACGAATGATGAAGGTTATCCGTTGAAGGAAGAAAATGAGCATCCGTTGAAGGTTCCTCAATTAAAACAGGCAGATGTTTCTAATAGTGAAAATCTAAAGAAACTCAACAAAAAGTTTGGTTCAACTTCCAAGAACTTTGTTAAAGAAGAAGCAAGCACATCCAAAGATGTCAGTAAGGTGAATATAGGGCACATGACCTTAGAACAGTTAAATAATAGGCTCAAGATGGTTGAGGATAAAAAGGAAACTAAAAGAAAATCTAACAGAAATGGGAAGGTAGGTGTTAACAAACATAACAATTACACACCTGATAGGTATGCTCCTAGAAAAAGCTGTGTGCATTGTAGTAGTGTTAATCATCTATCTGCTAATTGCAAATCTATTAAGAAAACCCCCATAACTGTACCCTCTTCAATGCCTAACATGTCTGCATCATCTCTACATGCTATGCCTACTATGTCTCAACAGAATCCTTATGCACATTTTGCAAACATGCCATATTTTAACAATCCTTATCTTGCTGCATTTAGTATGCCTCAAATGCCATACAATATGC